>NW_019733847.1:439318-465722 GCF_002891405.2 Cryptotermes secundus | reverse complement strand
TTTGAAGGAAATAGCGGCTCCGGTCTAAAAAACCGAGATTAACATCCATGGGGATCCGTTGCACTGACCACGTTCCCCTGGCAAGAACTGTTGGGAGGCATTGCTTTCTGTGCAGTCCTGGTCGTATCAAAGGAACGTGGGTCATTAGTTCTTCCCAGAATTTCCTGTTTTGTTTTTGTTACATATTTCTACTTTTTATACATATATGTAATATAAATGTATTTTCAGAGTGGAAAAACGCAAAAAAGTAAAGGAACGACTTCAGGAAATAGAAGATCCACCTGATGTATTAGCAGAAAAGTGTCATAAATTAGCCGAAGCTATAGCAAATTCTACAAATTTGGTGGTGTATACAGGGGCAGGAGTTAGCACTGCAGCATGCATTCCGGACTATAGGGGAACTAATGGCATTTGGACTCTACTGCAGCAAGGGAAGGATATTGGGTGAGTTCAGATTGGAACAGTAAATTTGGTGACTGTTATTCCAAACATTATTCATTGCCTTGAGTTCTCTCCACTTGCAGTGTGTCTTTAGAATCTGAACTTGAAGTGTGTTATTAATAGTAATGTTTGTTGTTACCATTTGGGCCTGATTGATGTCTCATTTAAACTTTTAAATTTAATAAAAATATGTCATTTGTTCTGTTTGATGGACTCTATCACTTTTGCAAGTGATTGCTTTAGAAACCAGATTTATTTTTATTGTGTAATTTCTGTTTTCTATCTGGAGGTTGGTAGAATACTGCAGCCTTGCAAGTTGTAGAAGGCAACGGGAAGGTAACGTGGTTCCTGGGGATTAAACTGGGACACTATGTCACTGGGGGACATAAATACAGAAATCTGGTCATCCAGATTGGGGGGTTGGACGCAAGGCTGACAACCTTACCGCCATCTTTGAGCTGATTGTCTAGAAAATGTGGGAGCTTCAACATCTCACAACCCTATGGGCCTTCACGGCCTGGTACAGGGATAGCTTTACTTACTTTACTGATGCTTTGGTAGGATTCATTTTCTCAGTATACTGTTCATAAAGGAGCTGGGATAGCGCAGTCGGTATAGTGACTGCCTGCAGGCTGGATGACTGAGGGGTCAGAGTTCAAGTCCCAGTATGGTCAAGGATTTTCACTTCTCCACGTTGTCCAGACCGAATCTGGAGTCCACCCAACGTCCTATACAATGGGTACCAAGAGTTAAAGTGGCAGGGGTGTGAAGCTGACCGCTCACCTCCAGCTATTGCCAAGGTCAAGAAAATGTGGATCTATACATCCACTCCCCCATACCTCTTTATGGTGTAGTGTTTAATTAGTTAAGCACAGGGGTAACTTTACCAACCTTACCTCTACTGTTCATATGAAATTAAGATACAAGGTATCTTGCTTGCTAATGTTGACTACTTGTTTTTAAAACCCTGGCATGTTTTTGTCGTATGAGAACATCATCTGAGGGATGTGCCTAATGAAAAAAAAACTGCAAGTCACATATATAAAACTAAAGAATTATCATTGTCATATACTACATCATGAGATTGGCAGGGCATGTAGCATACATGGAAGCGAACAAGGCGTGCATACAGGATTTTGATAAGAAAGCCTGAAGGAAAAAGACCACTTGGAAGAACTAGATGTACATGGGAAGATAACATTAAAGAGTATCTTAGAGTAAGGGAGTATGGACTTGTCTGGCTGAGGATAGAGACCACTGGTGGGTTTCTGTGAACATGGTAATTAAAATTTGGGTTCCATGAAATTCTGAGTCTGCTGATTGGCTAAATAACTACTGACTTCTCAAGAAATACTTGGTTCTATGCAGTTAAATGGTTGGTTGTATGGATGATTGGTTAGTTAGTGAGTCAGTCAGCCTGTCATATACTACATTTTCCTCTGCTAAATTCAGGCGTGGAACTTTTTACAGGGACCTTGAAACATAGCACCAGTTGTCATGGTTCTGCTCTTAGGAACGTGGTTATTTCTGTGCCTAATCTGTAGCTAGGCATTATTGGATTTATGAAGGTGAGAAGGCTTGAATGGGCTGAACACATAATACGTGCCAGCAAGAATAGAACCATCAAGAAAATGCTTAATACTAAACCAGAAGGAAATAGGAGAGTGGGAAGACCAAGGTTAAGATGGGAAGAATGTGTGTGGCAGGACATAAGAATTTTGGGTGTAAAGAACTGGAGGAATGTAGCATCTAATAGAGAACGATGGCAAGCAATCCTGAGGAAGGCCAGGGCTCACAAAGGGCTGTCGTGCCAGTGATGATGATGATGAATCTGTAGCTTGCATTAGCAGTTTTATCGTTTCTTTTCAGCCTTCATGACTTGACCCAGGCTGAACCCACACTCACTCATATGGCACTGTGGCAGCTGTACAAGGCAGGGATGCTGAAACACGTTGTGTCTCAGAACTGTGATGGTCTCCATCTTCGCAGCGGCCTGCCAAAAAGGGCGTTGTCAGAAGTTCATGGAAATATGTATATTGAGGTAAATATTAGAGCACGTCCATTTATTTAACCATTTAATGACAATCGTCATAGTCAAATCAAGTCATCAAGTCATTCACAGACACTTCCAATGACATATAGCACATATTCCACTTCTTTTCGCAAACATTCAGGAAGTACCTATATATGTATGTTTCAGTCCTGATGAGTCAGTAAACCAAGAAATACTCAACAGTCAAAGGGCTATTCATATTGCTGTTGTAACATATTTACCTTATAATGGTGTGTAGATATTCAAATGCATAATATGTACATTTCTAAATCTAAAGTGTGCTGTATTATAATGTATAATGTTGTATGTGGTGATTGCATTATGTGGATAACAGAATTAGAGAGTCGCGTACTGTGGAACATGAAACATTTTAAAATTATATCCAGTTATCATGCCCAGAGTTGAAACTGTATGTGCTACATTCATTTTCCAGGTGTGCTGTCAATGTAAGCCTACCCGTGAGTACTGGCGTCTGTTTGATGTGACAGAGCACACGGCCCGTTTCAGTCATCGCACAATGAGACGTTGTTATTCGTGCATGGGCCCTTTAGTAGACACAATTGTACACTTTGGAGAACGTGGGAAATTACATTGGCCCCTGAATTGGTCCACAGCTTGTGAGGCAGCGGACAAAGCTGATGTCATTCTTTGTATTGGCTCCAGTCTTAAGGTGTGTTTAGTATACATGTGGTCAGCATGTCGCTTCTAAATGTCACAGATCATGAAATTACCTGGGAATATGGGAGCTAATAGGAGGGATAGGACAGGGTAAGCCAGGCATCTGCTCACTCCCTTCTAAGATATTTGGAAAGAAATTGATTTGAAGAAAAGAAAGAAATATACTGAATAATAAGAATAAAATTTTAAGGTATGTTTAAAAAAATATCCTCCTCTCCAGAATACTGCAAGGTGATCAGTAAAATAGCTTTAAATAATTTAAATGCAACTAGAAATATTATATTGTCATGTGTTTCCTAGACAACACAACAGGAAATTGTGTGGGTCTCAGATTTGGACAAATATTTATTGGACAATTACTCTGTACACTCACAAGTACAATTGTTCACACTTATAACGTCTTTGGACATTTCCTCTTCAATGTTACAACACTCTCGCACAGCTAATCTCAGTGCAGTGTCTTCTGCTCTGCTCGGAGCTCAGCCATCCTTAGCTCTCGTCAAATACGAACTTGCTTCTGCTCTTGTTGGATATGAACTGTTATATCCTGCTTACGGGCTGAATGGGGAACACCTTGTCGAAGGGTTAATTTTGCTCGCTGCTAGACAACGAATCTCTTGTTGCTGCAGGAATACATTTCATTACAAATAATGGTGGAAACCCCACTGCTAGACTTTCATCTCCGTGGGCAATGATTTCCTAGTCATTTCTGCCTAGGAATTGCTAGGTGTTGATCAGTGATGGACGTCTTATCATCCGGCCTTCCTGGCAGCACGTCACAATATTTTAATGTCGTGTCTGTGTGTGTGTATGAGTCAAATACCTGATGGTGACTCAATGAGCCAAAACATGTCGTAAGAAACAATGAATCTGTGGTGTATCCATCCTGATATTGCGGTGACGGAATAACATAAGTACAGGATAAATGTAAGTTTATAAGCAATTTTTTCTGGCTGTCTCGCCTTGGAAAAGACCATTTGGAAGGGAAGATTTTAACACTTCTGTACTAGGATGCTGGTGGCTGGATTATAATTTGCGAGGTAGTGGTATTAGTGTTAAAGCATGCACTGTCCTGTCCCCTTGACTACACATATATTCTGTTACAGTGGTGGACCTGCCCATAAAGATTAAGGGAGCAGAAAGGCCATTACTGTGATCAGAAAAGTCCACTGTTGGTGCCAATCTTAACGAACTCAGTCCATTCACTCCTTCATAGTCCATTATACCAAAATCCATTTTAATATTATTCTCCATTTGTTGGTTTATTGCATAATTTCTTTTATTTCATCTTTTCCCATCCCTTGTGCTTGCGTTGTTCCCACTGAGGGGTGTGTATCAGGGGACAAAGACTGAAAATATGTTAGAAAACCTCCCCCCCTACTTTTCTTCCATTGTATATCGTGTTATGAATTATGTTCTCTAACAGGTATTGAAGAAATACCCTTGGTTATGGGGGATGGATAAACCAGCAAGAAAAAGGCCTAAATTATACATTGTAAATCTGCAGTGGACACCAAAAGATGATCAGGCAGTTTTGAAGATCAGTGGTAGGTAGCATAATTAACTAATTTCATACTGAAGGGGTCTTCATCTGCTCAAAGTATTCTTTTATGGAAACCAAAGATTTATTTCCATGTTCATAAGATTCTACTATTGGGCTCTATCCTGAGCCAGATTAATGCAGTGAAAATTCTCACACCAAATTTCTTAAAGATTAATTCTAATATTATTCTCCCAGCTATGCCCAGGTGTTTGGTTTGTTTTCCTTTTGGATTTTGTGACCAAAAATTTGTAGCATTATTAGTAGATATTAAATAATGATTGGCTGAATTTTTAAAAATTCAGCAGAAGACGATGCTTTCCAGTTAGCATTCTACTGATGCTCCTCCATTTGGAGGAACCTTTACACTTCTGTTTTTGACAGATTACTCAGCAATATGAAGATAATGACTTATTGGAAGGCTTAACTGGACTTGAAGAATGCTGTCTTCTTGGATGTGGCGCTTTTTAGATCTTGTGTGAACCGATGTTTCGGAAGAAGATCTACATGGCACCACATCCCAGTAGACAGCGTTCTTCATAGTCACCACCGTGAAAACCTCAAATCTTAATTGAACTTGTTTTTTTTTTGGTAGGAAAATGCGATGAAGTAATGCAGCAGGTGATGTCCCGTATGAACTTGGAAATTCCTAAGTACATTCGAAGCAGTGATCCAATATTCAACCATGCTACATTTCTTCACCCAGCCGAGGTGCATACGGCTACACAGCCATTGCTCAGGCAGCCTCTAGAAGCCATGCAGAGTGAGTTGAGAGCTTTGAGCAAGTGCACAGGCCACAGACTGCTCCATAATGGGGTGAAACTTGAGGGTAGTGAAGTAAGTGGTAGTTGTAGTGGAAGTAGCCATGAAGTTGAAATTGGTGTTCACAAGATGGAAGATTTTTCATCTCAGGAAATGCACATACTCAAGACAAACAGTGGTAATTTTAATTTTACGAATATAGACGCTTCATGTACGCCGTGCGATCAGGAAGTTTGTTCGTCAGCTGGAAATATTGAGGGCCCATCTGAGGTTTTGGAAGAGCAACGTCTGAAGAAAGTGTTTGAAAAGAACAGTACTGTATCATTATTAGTAGATGATAATTGGTTTCAGAACCAGTCAGAAAACACGGCACTAGATATTGGATCAGGCAGAAACTTTTGCTCAAATTTACCATGTAATGAAAGTGTTGCTAGTATAATTGGCCTAAAAATGGATTTGGATACAACTTTTGATGAAATTATAAATACAGATCAAGTTAATTGTGATCAGAATTCCCTCCAAGTTAAAGATATTATTGTAGCAAGCACATCGATGAACCGTCTTAAATGTAGTTGTTTAATAGGCAGCAATTCTCAGTCTAGGAAGAGTATTAACAGCACAGGTTGTGACAGAGGTACAAGTTCCATTACAGACACAAGTTACATCCTCAGCGCACATGCAGATCAGCCATCCCCACTTCACAGTGTTTCATCTTTATCTTTGCAGTCTTTGACTCAAATTCTTCAAATAGAGCACAACTATAGTAAGAGACCTATTGGTCATGGAAGAAACAGGGAGAGTCAGTGTACTCAGGAAAAGAATTCAAAGGTTAAGGCTATTGAAGGGTCTGTACTTTCACTTGAAAGTGGAATAGGTAATCCAGAATGTCAACGTTTGAAAACTAATAGGTTTGAACTGCAAGGAACAACATCTTCTTCACCTTTGCCCCATTCATCCTCACCACAGAATACAAGAAAACCTGGAAGCACACAGAAGCCTGAGGATGAAAAACAGATCTGTGATGATGAGTATGATTTAGCTGATACCACAATGTGTTCATTTTGCGAGTCAAATTACAGTTCAAATATATGCCTATTTTATCGTCATTGGACTGCCAAGTTTGAAAATATTTCACTGGGATCTCAAGTTTCTATCTGTGAATGCTGTGATATGGATGATGATGGTGATACTGATGATGTTGATCTTGAAACAAGTAGATCAGAAGGTGGTGATGTCCATGACATTGGCGAAGGTAAAGGAAACTATCACGCCAACAAGGTAAGTAAAGTTCCTAACATAAATCCAGGCTGGTACGGGAAAGGTTATCGCAAGCGTACTAAGAAGAAACGTCTGGAAAAATTGTGATCATTTCCTCTGGAATCCTAGATGGAAATAATTACTCTGGAATTTTAGTGAATTATGATATTATAGGGCTGTTCCACTTGTGGCTCTTAAACTGAAATTACAGGAAACAGAGTTCAAATAGTCCCCCCCCCCCCAGTTCAGTTAGTGTCATGGCTCTTCCCAGGTAACAGATATTCAGAGCATGAAGTTAACTGCTCACTTCCATCTAGAGACAAGGTTAAGAATGTGCAGAGCTTTACCTCCCAATCCCCCACTGCTCCTTTAGGGTGCTGTGCTTAGGCACAAAGGCAGCTTTTACTTCATTGTTACTACCATAACTGTACAAGAGAATAAAGTAATTATGTTGGCAGAGTTGTGAATAAAATAATTATGTTTTGTGTTCACTGGTGCAAATAAATTCCAGGATGAATTATGATCGTATGATTGCATACTTCCTCTTCTATGTCCCAGCTTCTCATCTCATTTGCTGCTGAGTAACTTTTTCAGTTGAAAAAATGTCATAAAATAATACAAAAATCTATCACATCATTTTGTATCATCTTATCCAACTTGGTCCTAGATGGAATGTCGCTTTTTCTTTTAAACATCTTGCATTCTATTTCAGGTCTTTGTTTGAATTTCATGGATCAAAATTAATTGAACTGGCTTGTACGGACGGTTTTATGGACTGACACAGTGGCCATGTGCACTCAAGAGTTGCATGATCTACCTCTGGCATTGTTTATAACGAATAATTTTTTTTTAAACAAATTTTAAATATTTCTGAAACCACAATCATAATATTTCAACGCTGTTTCAGAATAAAGTTTAACCATATCAACTACAGAAATCAAGAAGTGGAACAGTCCTGACTTCATATAATGCTCACATCAAAAAAGAAAAAGGCTAAATGTTTTATGCATGCTGTTAGTAATATTAACTTCATGCTTGCCATGTGTGGGTATCTTAATATAAGAACAAGGTAACATTGTACTTACTTGATTACGAGACCTACGCAGAGATCACAGCTTACACTTTTCATTTACATGTAAGCTGTATACCACAAGGTTGTAATAATAAGTCATTGAAGAGCAAATGTGCGTGTTGTAACTTAGACGTGCTGCCAGTATTCCCTAGGTCAGTGATTACAAACCATTCCTGCTATATATTACACTTATGGGATTAGATTCTAAAGGGCTCTGACAATGGTGGCTGATACACAGAATTACTGGGTTTTTGAGCTTTTCCCATTGTCCGGAATCACTGGACCAGTGATTGAGATTAGCTCTTTCTATGGGGCCCAACTGAGTAGGTGTCTTCCTTTCTCACCTGAAGACGGAAACAGATCCAGTTTCTGAAACATCGTGTCCTTTATTATCTAGAATTCTGGATGATGGAAAAACTCCAAAACCCAATAATACTTATGGGATTGTTTCATCTTAGTCCCTCGATCATTTACATATTCTTGTGTCTCCATGCTGTGCCCCTTTCGAAGTAGGATAAAATATTTGGTGTTTATAATAAAAAGCCAAGAAACTGCAAAATTTTGCTGCACATCTCTGTATTTTGTAAGTGATACAGTTCTGAGATAATCGCAGATAAAATCATGGACTCTGATAAACATATGTATATACTTCTTAATGAATTCTGTATTCTTCCATCTCTTCATACTGTTTACAGTTTCACTTACATTGCTATTGTCATTAATCTGACTTACAAAACGAATGGGCACCTTAAAAATACAGAAAGAAAGTGTAGAAATGTAACTCATACAGTAGTAGACCATGACGCATTTTGTAAGCCTTAAATCCTAAGAAGCTTGTGAAGATGCGTAAAGGGAAATTGTCTAAAGAAAATTTATGATGATGTACTTTTGGGAGCTCTGTAGTAAATAAATGAAACTAAAAATATCTAATTTAGGAGTTGGGATAGCTCAGTCTGTGTTGTGATGGGCTATGAGCTGGACAGCCCAGGTTCCATTCCTGGCAGTGCAAGATTTCTCTCTTCTCCACAGCATCCAGACTGACTCTGGGGCCCACCCAGCCTCATCTCCAATGGGTACCAGGTGCTTTATCCCCCAGGGTAAAGTGGCAAGGGCATGAAGCTGACAGGTCACCTCCATCTAATGTTGAGTTCAAGATAGATGGAGCTATACCTCCACTCCCCCATACATCTTCGTGGCATAGTGCTTAACTAATTAAACACAGGGACAACTTTACCTATGTACCAACTTTTGCAAATATGGAAGGATTATTACAAATTGTATTGTAGGAGGTAGGCATGAACCTGTGTAACATTACTGTCACCGGGTTCGTCTGTGTGTGTACACACATATTCTTGTTTTTCTTTATATACATCTTGCTTTTCCAGAACTCTTTCAGCTCCCGATAGTCCCCCACTTGCAGCAGTTCTACATGTCCCCTCAAAGTGGTAACTTATGTGTTGCTGTTTTTATTCATGTACATCCTGGACATGCTGATTAGAGAACTGGGGGTTTCATTCTGGGATGGGGCAGATATTTTCTCTTCTCCACCAGCTCTGGGCCTACCCAGCCTCCTGTCCAATGGTTCATGGGGCAGACAGCCAGGGCATAAATTTGACCACTTAACTCTATCTAGTATCAAAGTTAAGAATGTTTGCACCCATATTACCACTCTGCCATATATCTTCATCTCATGGTGCTTACTCGTAATGAAGCACAAGAACAACTTTATGTATGCAGCAAAAGGTTTATTTTTATGTCATCCTAGAGATTCCATCTTTTACTTTAAGCATTCTTCATCAGTTCCTATAACCATTGTTTCTCTGACTGCAACAATCATCTTTGTTAATCTTTTCTATGTAATGTAACAGCACATGCTGGGAGGTATGTTTATAGGAAAGCCAAGGTAACTCATTGTATTGTCTGTATTGACGTGCACTGCAACAGTAACCTCTAGATGAATGTTAAAGCTGTGATGCAGTTTAGTGTCATGCCTGTTATTTGTAGTATGGATAAGCTTTATACTCTTTTGTTATTTCCGTTTGTTTTAAATGAGGTCCATTACCTGCCCTATTACACAAGAACTTAATGCATATGAATATTTCAGCAACTTCATTAGTGTGCCCCTAATATTTATATTCTTTGATATACTATTCTTTATGATAAGTTACATGCAACTGATTTTGGAGTGAAGTGGATAATAATCACAATTAGCATTCAGATTGGATTATTATAGGGAATAAGATGGTCTGCTATTGTAAGTGGAAAAATAACATATATTGCTACATTGTTTTCATTTTTTTTATATTTTAATTTTTTAATATGTGTATTATTGTTGTGTAGTGGTTAGTGTGAAGGAATTTTATTCCAATAGTATTAATAAGATAATCTTTTTATATAGTTTTAATTATCACAAACAAAAATATAATTTGAACAAAATTATAAAATATTTTGTGGCTAGACTGGGAAATGCTATGATAGTCAGTTTTTGCAGTTTTTAATTTTTCATCAGGGCTTCCCAAGAGTGAATTTCAAAGGGATGTATACAATATTAAAGTGATGTGACTTTGGTGTTTAAGTCTAATGTTTCGGCCTCTCAGCAGCACTCAAATACTCGCATGTGAAATATAAAAATGTAAAAGTAAATTAAGATGATTCCTGAATGAATTTTAAACCTTTCTGTGAATGGCAAGCATTAGGATTAATGCCATTTATATTAAGAGATTAGAATATCCGCCATTTATTTTAAAATGCATGTCATAACAGCAAAAATTCTATGCTTTTTGGGGTTATTGGAACTTTGGTATACTGACAAAGAAACAGAACAAAACCGCTGTGGCGGCTAATGTGACAAATACTGTACTAATTCAGGTGCTTTGAAACAGACTTTCTTGTATAGTCAGTGACTTGTGCTTGTGTTTAAGTTTCTTGTGTGCTTAAAAATGAATCACAAAGGACCACCAAATTGGCAAAAGCTGTATATAGTTTCATACTGAGAGAATTAACCAGCAGTTATGTCATTAAAGGCATGAGCTCATATAAATAATATTTAAAAGCTCTACGAAAATACCCTGCATCTGTGTTACAAAGTTTAGTATCTATCCCCTTGAAGAGTTCTTTAAGTAACATCCGTCTTTTCCTTATGGGTATATCCAAATGGTTGCAGTGTTATCTTATTCTTAGATCATCTTGGGTGTAGGCAGATAATGATGAAATACCTTATTTTGTAAAAAAAAATCACCTCAGAAGAGCATAAAGCTCCTGTGTTTTGATGAGAGGATGAAATACTAATGCAGTCTGTGTAGGAACTTGAAAACAATTCATGCCTCAAAACATCTCAGAAGCATGATACAGCTGTTTGGACAGAGTGTCTGGCTATATCTTGGAGTTGATTAGCTAATAATGACTTAATGATGGATAGGGAAATAATTGCTGTTTGTTATTGTGTGGGATTTGTGGTGTATGAAATGGCACTGGAGAAGGTTTCTTCATAGTACTTCATTACTGCTGCCAGTTCTTATTTCACCAACTGCACTACATTTACTGATCATCCTGTCATCAATGCTATATAGTCAGTATCCAGTCACAAGAATGAGAATTGAAGTGGTGTTTCTTGAATGCAGAGCATGGAATGTTAATCTCTCAAGTATGACATTCAGTGGTAGTCTAATGTTTGTTGGTCCTTTGTGAGTGTTTCAAAACAAGCATGAATTTCTTGAATAGAATCATTAGTTTACAGAATAATATGTGCCAGTAAGCTGATTAGTTGTTAAAATTAATAGTATTGTTATGCAATGGAACAGATGTTATAGTTACTTTAAAGTAATGACATATTATTTTAGGTAACATATAAGTTCTATGTTCTGCACACATTCAGAATGTCTCAGTCATTGGGTTTATTGTGAAGTTCACTCAGGAATCACTGTGATCAACGAACAGTTTAACAGTATATGATAATGATTAAGTAAGCAGTGATTGTTGTGTCTTGTCAGATTTACAGTTTTGTTGTTAAAAGCTGTTACACGTACCTGGATCTTGAAGTAATGTTCTTCATTAACTACACTTTACAGATTTTCATGGCTTGTTTGTTATTCAATTGTATTCTAATGTGCATTTACATTTATGTGTGTTTATCTTACAGTTTAGTTTGGTTTAGATTACGAAATTTGCAGTGAAATTTGTCTTATCGTACATTCTGTGGTGCTTGGAACTTAGATAATAGACATTTTTTATTTTTTAATTGTATTTTTCTAACTGGGCTAAACTCTTGCCCATGGTTTAAGAGGAGCTCTACTGATGGTCCCAACAGCATAAGTTTTCATTTGTACCTTATTCATGTAAAGGTAGAAATAGAACTGATTTCCAAAATATAGTGGTTTTAATAAACTCAGTGATGGACAGAGTTCAAAATAATAGTTCTAAGCAATGTGTCACACCGTTGCCAGAAAGCTTTAATCTTAATTTATAATTTTTCCTGCTTTGTGTCTATGTATTATTTGTTTTTAGTTACTTTATGGTAACTTCATGTCTGTTTTGTCTATAATTCATCAACACTTGACAGAATTCTGACCTCCTTTGACCTTGCATCTTGGTATTTTCTCCCTTTATTAACGTTTATTTCTATAGCCAAAATCATTTCCCACTTTGAAATTATCATTCCATTTTGCTGTGCTATTATTCATTCTCAAGGCCTCTTGCTTCAGTTGCGTGTTCTACACATCTTCCCCATTTTTCCTTTAATACGCAATGTTTTCACCTTCTCGGAATAATGTAGGTACACATTTTCATCATCTGCTTCAGGCCAAAAACATTATCATTTTAAACCATGTTGTTTGAATTTTATGATGGCTTCTTTTACTCTCATAACCTGTCAGATATCTCTATTCCTAATATGATGAAGTAAGGTATTTTGGAATTTCAGTGCCAACATTAAATTTTGACCATGCCTTAGCTCAGGCAGTTAGTTTCTGGCTTCCCACTGCATTGGTTCAGGTTCGATCCCAGGTCAGGTTATGTGGGGTTTGTGGTGTCCAAATTGCACTGGGGCAGATTTTCTCCGAGTACTTGGTTTCTGATGCCAGTTCTTATTCCACTAACTGCTCCACATTCATTAATCATCGTGTCATTACTGCTATATAGTTTTTATACTGACATCAACATTAAATGGCCATTGAGCTAACCAGTATTTGAATTTCATTCAACCAATGTTTAATTCTGAGAGCTGTGAGCTTGTTTTCATCTCTTTACATTCATGCTACTAATCCAGAAGTTGAAATACCCCCTCTTTGGGAGAGTACTGTCTTGTGTAACTTTATAGATAGTTGCAGTGTTTCGGAGGAACCTGCTGCCTCCACCTTCATGGCGACACAGTTGTAATTTTTTAAGTACTGCCATAATAATACTGTTCCTCTTGTATACATTTTTCACTGTAAATTTCAGTTTATATCGAGCAATGCACTAATTTGTCCATGTATAAATGAATAAACGTCGTTTCAGAGTCTTAATGCCAGTGATGATCAAATGTGTTTTCATATTTGTTTCTTAGATGTACTTTACTGTGCAATCAAGCAGTATTTTGTTGTAAGTTCAACATTTTGTTTTCAGAAAAAAAACGTATTCAGTAAAAAAGAAATCTTTTATATTTGTTTCTGTGTTGTTATTTGTATTTACCATTTAAACTGAAAGGAGACTGGCCCTGAAGCAAATGCAGAGAAAGGTAAGTATGAGGGCTCTTCAGAAAGTAACTTCCGTTTATTTTAGCCAACTAATGCAGGAGTGGGGGAGAGCTTGCACATGCGAGGTAGTGTCACGTAACTCATTGCTTTGTAAACCATCGTATGACTGGTCACCTAGTGTTTGTTCTTGTCTCTACAGAGTGAGTTACGAATGTCCTGTGATTGATAATCCCACCAGCTGCTAAATTCGGGCTGTTATCCTCATTCTTCACGCTAAAAGAATAAATTCTGGGGAAATCCATCCTGAATTATGCGAGTGCAGTTTACGGCCAAATTGTAAGGCGTGAAGAAACAGCAAGACGTTTGGTTATTGAATTATAAATGTGCATTACCTAAATTGCATTATGTGGAGCTTCGAAACTTGTACTCTTCTCCAAATATAATTAAAGTGGTCAAGTTAAGGAGTGTGAGATTGGCACGGTATGTAGCACATATGGGGAGAAAAGGAATGCGTATAGGTTTTTGGTGAGATCAGAAGAAAAGAACCACTAGGGAGACAGATATAGGTGGGAGGATAATATTAAAATTGTTGTTGGAGAAATATGATGGGATCGCATGGGACTGGATTGATCTGGCTGGAAGTAGGGACCAGTGGAGAGCTCTTGCGAACACGGCAATGAACCTTTGTGTTCCATAAAATGTTAGGGAGTTCCAGAGTAACTGAGCAACTGGTGGCAACCTAAATATAGCGTTTACAGCACAAGATGTGTGGAACAAGAAGGCAGTGAAGATAAAACTGTCCCTGTAATAGACAGTGGAGGCCCATTGGGCTGTGACACGTCGAGCCTCCCACATTTTCTCAAGACAGTCGACTCACAGATGGCGGTGAGGTTAAGCTAAGCTATCCCTGTAACCGGCCGTGGAAGCCATTAGGGCTATGAGACGTCGAGAATCCCACATTTTTCAAACGGCTCACAGATGGCGGTGAGGTCAGCCTTATACGCCAGCCGGCCACCCTTTACCCTCCAGAAAGATTCCTAGTACTCATCTCTGTTGGAGACTGAGTCGACCCCATGGCCATTGTGCGTCTGGAAGGTCTGGAAGGATTGGGTCAATTGAAAAGTGCAATGACCTCATCGAATGGAACATGCGACCTTCCGGCTTGTCGCGTAGTGCAACTACGAGTAGAAGACAGAGCAATAGGAAAATAAGTTGGGTTCTACACCGAACCCCTCGTATTTATTTTCCATTTGCTTAATGCGAAAAAAAAAAAATATGTAATACAGAATCATGTTTTTATGCGTGTATTTACAAACATTGGCCGGTCACGGTAGCCGAGCGGTCTAAGGCATGTACTGTCTTCCCTCGCTTGGAAACCGCGATCGTGGGTTCGAATCTCACTCAGGGCATGGATGTTTAGTTTGTGTGTGTGCATTTTTCTGTGTTTGTATACAGGTAGAGGCCTTGCGACGAGCTGATCACCCGCCCAAGGAGTCCTACCGAATGTGTAAGATCTAGAAAAACCGAAGTGAACGGAGAAGTTCATGGAGATAGGCCTAGGCCAACTGGGGCTGTAGTGCCAAGGGAAAAAAATTACAAATATTACATTTTGCTTAAAATAATTAAGTCCTAAAATATTTAATATTAACTAATATTCCCGATAACACACAGTTTCTACCAAATTTAAAATAATCCCGTCATGTTGTTCGAGTGACGGACAGATGAGACCATCTCCCGCCCTTTCATCGTACCTAACGCTATCACGAAGGTTGGTTCCTTGAAAAATGAACAGGCTGATGTCAGGAAGAACACAGAGTGTGATGGACAGTTTCAACTTTGTCTCAGCAGGAAGCATCTATGGTTAGATGGATTTCACAAGGCAAACGAACCTCCTTTGATCAGGTACTGAAAGAAAAGAGGCTTGCGTGCTGCAAACTAGTCTCGGCCGATATTCGATCAAGAAGCCATGAATTTTGCAACACTTCAGGAATCGAGGACTGCAGAAGGTGGCTATTTCATTTTAGAGCAAGGAACAGTGCTGTTTGGAAACGTGTGGATAGGCTACTAATGTAGTTATGGTGGCAATAGAAACATTTTGAGAAGATGTGTTTTCAGCTCCGAGCAGCTAAATGACATATTTTATTATATCTTACCTAATTTTTGTGTAATATTTGATGGTGAACAGCGAAAAGAAAGTGTATATAATCAATAGCGTGCACTTCTATTTGTGATTATAATGTTATGTTGTCTGTACCTTTGCTATTAGAACACGTTCTGCATAATTGCTATGCATATAATAAGTTTATATAATATGTTTCCTTGAATGACGTAGATTTTTATTTCGAAAACATAATCCAGAATATTTAAATACAGTTTTCTAAAACAGTTTATTTTAATGTATAGATTCGGGATATCATCAGAAAAGGTATGCACATTCTTAGTGAATTTTGACGGCGTTTGAACTCTACAAAAATTATGGATCAAAATTTATCACAAGAATGGAGAATAACTCTAATTTATATATCGGGTCAGCGGGAACTATCAGTGCAGAAAGATGTCGTGACTATTGCGCGTAGAATGACACAATGTAGTGACAGTAACTGAAATCAGTAAATAATATTTACGAAAAAAGAAAATACTTTAAGACATCTTCATTCATTTGTTTAAGGTTACTTTGTTGAAAGACGTAATGCTCTGTGATCTAAATTCATTCGAAAACGCAGAAGCAAAGATTACATCAACCACATATTCCGAAAGCTAAACAAACGAAGAACTTTTTAAGTGAACCAGTCTTTACAGTTTAACTTCTTTAAGACATTGTCTTCAGGGAACTGGAACTCCGGAAAAGGAAACCAGAGGAACTTAACCTATCCCTCTGTAAGTACCAATCTTCTAGTCATTCTTAAACTACCAGTGGTCTATCTGTTTTGAATTAAAATAGCATTTGTTTACACTTACTAACCATAACAAGACCAGTAAGCCTTATAACATGTCACTGCAATTTCAGCAATTGCAGGTTATTAGCCCAAACGTAAATGAATCTAACTTACTAATGTAACTGGTAAACTTATTGTAAATTCAAATAAGGTTTCACTGAGGATATGTATGTTGAAATTTCTAGTAGCTGTTAAAAAGAAATAATCTTTTTGAAAGGAATCTTTGTTACTTGGCAAGACTTTGATGGATATTATTATGAAAATAACTTCAGAAATATATTGATTCTTTTAATTATCTCTGGGTATTACCTCTGTTTATTCTGGCTTAAAAGTTACACAGCGTAATGTTTGCTGTAATGCCTTTATTTGCTTGGTGCGGGGCTGTGCAGTAAGTAATTTGAATTTGAGACAGATCTTAACATTTAAAATAGAACTCAATTTAAATATTAATTCATAATGAAGAAAGTCAGATGCTTCGATGTTCAGGGATTATCGTGTTTCATTATTTTCAACCGGGAATATCAGACCAGCATAGATGCTTAGACGCAGAGCTATGCCACTAATACAATGAGTGCTAGAAAAGATATTCGAAGAATATAAAAAAAAAATTTAAACGAGTATGTATTTTATAAGTAGGAAAGTAAAATATGTTAGAAAAAATATAATGAAATGTGATCACAAATTAAACACGTTGAACAGCGTTTTCGCAACCAACGCCTTGTCCAACCCAAAGCGAAGATTCTTCTCTCTGGGTTAAGGCGACTGGAACATTAAGCTGTCCAGCATTCTCCAGCCCATACTTATACTGCCAAACTTCAGTCTGACTGTATAGACCAAAGTAATAACATGAAACACGTCATCACGGCTTCTGTCTGTCCGTTCTCCATAATGTAGTGAAAAGTAACGGCCCTCATTGACTGTCAAGTCCCATATAACGAATAATATTACATGGTTAGCGTTTCTTCACATTTTTTGCCGTCACTGTCCGCTTTTTAGCCATAAATTGGTTAAAATATTGAACAGTCTTCCACTCTTAATACTTTTTAACATATGCCATAAATTTCCAATTCATTAAATATTAGTAAAATCGAATTTTACTTTAAATGATCCTGGATACAATTTCAGAAACATTTGATACTTATTGAAACCGCTGTATGTTTCAACTGAGACGGGATAACTCAGTCGCTATAGAGAAGGGCTACGGGATGGATGACCGGGATTCGACTCCCTTTAATCAATTATTTTTAACTCGCCGCGTCCAGCCCGACTGTGAAGTCCACCCAACCTCATATCCAATTGGTAGCGAGGGCTCCTGAGGGTAAAGTGGTCGGGGCATGAAGCTGACCATTCACCTCTATCTAGTGCCAAGATTAATACTGGTGGAGCTATACCTCCACTCTTCATACGTCTTCATGGCGTAGTGCTTACAAGTTTCGACCTCATATGTCATAAACACGACAGAATGAAGAAAATGCCTTACTGATGTGGCACAATAATATCACACCTTCATTTTCTTTCAAAATCAAAACCCAAAATACGCAGCCTTCGTTTGTCTCGACTTGTTTCCTTGGTCAAACACGACTTATCAATTGGGCTATTTATCCCCCTTCCACCCCTTCTGTCACAATTACTTCCTTCTTATTCTTGTGTAAGCGGCCTCCGTAGTCTAGGGGTAACGTTCCCACCTCATGACTCAAGGTACGCGGGTTCAAACCTGGCGGAGGGACTTTAAGCCGTGGGTCCCGTGTCGTAGCTAAACGGCACGTAAAAGAACCTCATGTCCCAAGGGGACCACTGAGCCAAATTGATCGGACATTTCCCGCCCAACAGTAGTCTCTAACGCCTCTGATAGATGGGGGAAGCATCGAGAGATACCGCTGAGCCAGTAGAGGCCGAACTCGCTGGCTGAGTCGGGACTGAGGGCACGCACCAGTATCGGTAGGGTATAGAGACTGGTAGAATATCACAGAGGGGACGTACAATAGACCACTGGTCTCGGTGCATGGGGAAAACCACCCCTCCAATAATAATAAATAAATAATATTCTTATGCACACTTGTCTCTCTACTCTTTCCTTTATTCATATTTCGTCAGGATCCATTCATACAGAGATTCCTTCGCACCTGTGGAGAAGTGTCTCCCTTGGGGTCTGACCGTAATAAGGGGGAAGCCATAGCTTTTATCCGATGTCCCTAGGGACCTGACAAGTTGGCACAAACTCCCTTTCTGCAGTCACTATACATGACATCTACGCTTTCCCAGGAGGAGGAGGGTGGCAGGGGAGGGACGTATAGGAGAACTCAGAACCAAAGTGGACTATATCACAGTATTTCTTTCTCTCTCTGGGATCACAGCGTTCATTAGGGGGGCTGATTCCTAGCTAATTAAATCAGTGATCTGAGAATATGATTTCATTAGTGTTATCACTTCTACTCTCTATCTATCTCTCTTTCTATAATAATAATAATAATAATAATAAGTAAAAAATAAAGTAAAGCTATCCCTGTANATAATAGTAATAATAATAATAATAATAATAATATTGCGATCTTCTGGACTGTGACTCCGTATATTTTTGTGGGCGAATACCGACGTTTAGGAGGCACATGCTGCCTCCGTCTTCATTAAAGAATATGTAGGTTTAGAAACAGGGTCGGCTCAACCTCTAATAGAAATGAGTACCAGGAATCTTCCTGGGGGTAAAGGGCAGCAGGTGCATAGGGCTGACAACCTTACCGCCATCTGTGAACCGATTGTCTAGAGAAAATGTGGGAGCCTCGACGTCTCAAAGCCTTATGGGCCTCCACGGCCTGTTACCGGGATACCTTTACTTACTGACAATGAAGTGCAAACTGACATATAGGAATTTGAAAGTTATGTTAGAAATGTTGATAATAAGTACATATTCTCCGGGTTGGGGATAGATTCAATGGATATACAGTATTTCTGGAAGGTTCTCATGGTTGTGGTTGTGAAAAATTCTATTTTAACTGCTAGTAAGCAAGGATGTTTTATAACGGTTTATCGTACACGAGGTTTAGTTCCAAATACAGAATACAATACTATTAATTTAATCTCCAGGACTATGACTACAGCTACTCCAGTTAACGCCAGTTAACTGAATCTTCGTTTGCGAGACCCATTAACTGGGAAATGAGTTTCGTCTGCTAAAGAAACATTATTTTTGGACTTTTTAAAATAAAGTGTTTGAAAAATGCTAATTTATATTGAAATTTATTCAATTTTTATGTTTAACCTGTTTTAAAAGTTTTTTTTTAGTTTTTATTGTTATAATTGTACAATAAATTATAATAGTGTTTTCTTTTTCATGGATAAGAATTTAATCCAATTATCCGAATCACCTTTTTTCGCTATTTAGTTGGAATAATCGGAGTTCTACTGCACTAGGACCTGAATGAGGAGAACCACGCCTGATGTGTAAAACATTTCGCCCTTGACCATTCTACTATTTATTTAGGAAACATTGAGCTTCAGTGTAGAGACAGTAATGGTTAAGTGTGCTGCTGGAATCATGCCGATGTTTTCAGCCTGAATAGTGCACATGGACGGCCCTTGATAATTACCTTGCGTTTTCTTCGTTGGAGTATAATTGTGTTCTTACTGTTACTATTTGTTTTAATTTCATAACCGCATTGCCGCCATTTAAGAGACTAACAGCCAGTAGCTCATGTCTATCGACAAGCCATCCCTGTAACAAGACGTGGAGGCCCATAGGGTTGTGAGACGTCGAGGCTCCCACATTTTCTAGACAATTGGCTCACAGTTGGCTGTGAGATTGTCAGCCGACCGCCTTTTATTCCCCAGGAATATTCCTGGTACTCATTTCTGTTAGATACTGAGTAGACCAAAGGGCCACAGTGCGGAACTAAGAATTAGATTAATTAAAAAATCCAATTATGTCATGGGGAATCGAACCCACGACCTTCAGAATTGTAGAATAGCAACTCAAACAAGTCTATAATGGTATTGAAAGCAAATACAGTGGAGCGTCGATAATTCGGACTAACAATACCACGAGAAAGGTACCATAAAATTTACAAATTCATTCGACTTATTATATCTCCTTGCAGTAAAAATGAATTCCTGCGAAACATGATATTGTGTTGATGGAGCTGTCTCTGGCGGTGAGAAATGTAACCGGGTTACCGCTCGCTTCGAGCCCGGTGTGTAGCTCAGTGTTCGTGGGTTCCGGTCGTTGCTTATGTATAAAATGTGCCTATAAACGTTTTGAATAAATACTTTTACTAAAAATTCAGGTTTTCTATTTAAAATCTAGTAATCCGAAAACAGACCGCCTTTTTGGTCTAATGGTCAGAGTTCCTAGCTACAAATACAGAGGTCCCGGGTTCGATTATCGGCGCTACCACATTTTCTGAGAAGTAGTGGGTCTGGAACGGGGTCCACTCAGCCTCGTGAGGATAATTGAGGAGCTATTTCAAGGAAATAGCGGCTCCGGTCTAGAAAACCGAGATTAACGGCCGTGGGGATTCGTTGCGCTGACCACGCTACACCCTCTATCTGCTAAAGTTGGCACTAACTTCGCCGACAAGCGGCGGTCGCTCGGTCGGTATAATTCGATTGCGGGCTAAAACCACTGAGTAAATCCGAACACAACAATACTTTTATTACGAGGCTTTCTGTAAATGGTTGTGACTTACAGTGCCTATTTTTAGGAACTCCTTTATGAGACATTTTAACCACTATCACCTATATCTGTTGTTGTTGTTGTTAAGTTAAAATTGTTCCTGTGCTCAGTTAATTAATCACTACTCGATTAAGATGTATGGGGAGTGGAGGTATAGCTCCAACATTCTTGACCTCCGCACCAGATGGTGGTGAATGGTCAGCTTCACGTCCCGGCCGCTTTACTCCAAGATGACTGTGGATGAAGATAAGTGATAGGTTGTGTGTCTAATATGAAGAGAGAAGTTGTTGGCATTTTTAATATTGGCACAGAAAAAAGTTATGGTACGTTGCAAAAGATTTCTCTGACGGGTATTATGAAAGAAATGGTAGAGGCGGGGTAGGAAAGTGAATCTGATAACTGCCGCTTTTTCGGAAATGGATTTTCTGATTGAGTCACGCTATCTTCATTGAGAATGTAATTTGAAAAGCACCTGCATAGTTATTTAAAAACCAGACAAAAAGCACAAACTTGTTGAACTTGGTTAGCATATGCTAGCATTCAGCTGGCATTCCACAAGAAAATGCCCTTTCAGGAACGTGATTTTGTATATCTTCTAATTACTTTCAACATTATTAAACTAACTTCATGGAGCTGAGCCCTTCTTGAGAAGCCGCCAGTTGTGCAGCTATTCAAGAAATTCCCACCAATTTATAGAACCCGAAGGTTCATTACCGTGTTCAAAAAAGCCCTCCATTGGTCTCTATCCTAAGCCGAATCAATCCAGTAAATATCACCCCAAACTATCTCTCTAAGATCTATTTTAAAATTATACACCCACCTACGTCTTGGTCTCCCTAGCGGTCTTTTTCTTTCTGGCTTTCCCACCAATATCCTACATGCATTCCTCTTCTCCTCTTTTCGTGCTACATGCTCTTCCCACCTCATCCTCCTTGACATGATCATTCAAATTATACTTGGAGAAGAGTACAATCTCCAACCTCCTGTCACTTCATCTCTCTTCGGTCCAAATATTCTCCTCAACACCCTGTTCTCAAACACCCTCAGTCTGTGTTCCTCCCTAAACTACAACATTCCCGTGAACAAAGTTTTAATGGATACCGTAGTTGATCTATTGCTTCAATATCCACATCGATAAATGCTCATGACTTCTTTCCCCCCCCCCCTTGGCACTAAAGCCCCAGAGGGCCTAGGCCTACCTCCATGAACTTCTCCGTTCACTTCGGTTTTTCTATATCTTACACGTTCGGTAGGACTCCTTGGGCAGGTGATCAGCTCGTCGCAAGGCCTCTACTTTACACAAACGCAGAAAAACGCACACAAACATCCATGCCCTGAGTGGGATTCGAACCCACGATCCCGATTTTCAAGCGAGCGAAGACAGTTCATGCCTTAGACCGCGCGGCTACTGTGACGGGCAGTGTATAAGAATAACATATAAGAATTCAGTCCGTACCTCACAGGAAACAGATCCGAACCCACGATTCCGGCTTCCGAGCGGGCGAAGACAGTTCATGCCTTAGACCGCGCGGCTACTGTGACGGGGAGTGTATAAGAATAATATATAAGAATTCAGTCCGTACCTCACAGGAAACAGATCCGAACCCACGATCCCGGTTTCCAAGCGAGCGAAGACAGTTCATGCCTTAGACCGCGGGGCTACCGTGACCGGCACTCATGACTTTATCTAGTTTAATAATTCTTTTGCAGTAAGGTGAGACTGAGTCCACTTGGCACATCGGCCACTAACTGGCCTATTGTACCAACCTCGGACGATAGATGATGAGTGTGGAACAGTCGGTGGAATGAGAATTGGCAGGGGAAACAGAAGACTGTCGTTAGCCACACAGGAGAGTGACGACAAAGCCGTTCAAGACGTAATGAAGATAAGCATTTAGGTATATTCCGTTTTGGTCCGAAATTCAGCTGTTTCTGAGCTGGCCGTTTCTGCGTAGAAGTGGCGAGGGAAAGGGGGGTATAGGGTCTTGTCCTCCCCACCCCTTTACTAGCTCCCACGTGACTCTGAGCGTCCCGGCGCCCTCTAAATAATCGATAATATAGTCGCCGCACGGCGTCGAAAACTAAGGGGGTTGGAGGGGAAGGGGGAAATACCTCGTAACACTGCTGCCACTACTTTCTGTAGCTGAGGTTACATGAGAAGGAACCACGTAGTAGTGGAACGGAGTTCTCTCGGTACAGGGAACACCGAGGGACGTTTGTTTTTCAGTGTTTAGGGTACAACCCCTATTTTCTGTAATATTCGTCTTTAAGAGGGTGGAAAGGGATTTTTATGCATTTTTTATAGTGCTAAAATTTTCGCAATGGTGTCGTTTATTTCGCAGACGTGATTTTTTTTATACCGGCCCAAGTGTCGCTTTGCTGATGGTGGAAATGCTTAGAGACAAGTAAACGGGGGGCCGGAATCGCCGTTTCGCTAGACAGGTCAGTTTCAGTAGGTGGTGTTCTATTCTTTCTTCTAGCCAGTTCCCTTTTTCTTTTTCTTTCATGTTACATATTTCTGTTCGTGCATTTTAGCACAGTGTAGTATGTTAAATGTTAGATGCAGTCGCAAAAGTAGTGTGCTAGTTTAGTCAGGAACTTTCAAAGCTGCCTCTTTGCACTTTGTATACATATTCCCTCACCACCATCTCTTTGTGTCACTGAACTTTTATGGTGTCTATGGGTGTCATTAGCTTTGTATTAAATTAGTTTGACTGTTTTAATTCTCATACGAGATTTGCCTTTTCAATTATTCCCACACAACATTATATATTTTCTTTAAGATCAATAAAATCTCTTGATTTCATGCACGTAATGACACCATTTTAATATTATACAATGAAGTAAGTTTCCTTTAATGATAATTCATCTTTTAATTATGTGATAGCCTGTATAAAAGGGAATCGTTATTCTACTACTAGATATGTATTTAATGAATTGTATTTTCACGAGAATTTGGAAGGCATTTCCTTAATATTCAGTTTAATCTGATGGCTCTGTTACATGTAGGCCTATAGAATGAAGTGAACATTCCTGCTACAATCTACTGAATCGCTTAATCTGTTATAGGACAGTGACAATTCTAATACATTTACTTCAAAGTCCATAATCCGATATATCTCTCGAATCATTTAAATAATGATTTATGTAATGATCATGTGGTATGTTTACTTGGAGGTAGACCTACGAACCGAAATGTTGAATTAATATCTTCTTTAAAATATTTGGCAATTTCTGTGCATCTGTCCCTATCCTTAGAGCCCAAAAAATTGCAATATTCTGTTTTGCTGCGAATGTCATATATGTTACATATAATTTTCAAATACAGTTATCATTCAAATTATGTTCACTGATCAAATGAACTTCTAATTTATAATGTTATAATAATGTGATATTTGATTAAGACAAATCCATAACCTCAATCATATTTCAGGGAAGTTATGATATTATTAAGAACCCATTCTTTAAATACTTAGAAATTTTCAAGTGGCATAAAATACTTTCGAGAAGATTCTTGTATGAGGAAATATTTTATTTCAATTACACAGACCTACAGAAAGCAGTTTCGTAGCTGTAAGTACACATTTACGTTTCACAATCCAACTTTAATACATTAAATTCAATTGTGGCAATCTATATTGCATACAAGTAATTTAGCATTGCTGTCTTCTACTGATAAATAAGTGTATCTTCTGGGATATAACAACGCAGCAAGCTTATTGACTCTTTTTAATGTAGGTTTATTGCTTTGCTCTCTCTTCGAGACTGAAGTTGCAAGAAATATCTTCTTCATAAAAGTCCATTGATTTTCGCAAAACCTCACGGCGTTATATATCAGAAGATCGAAATCTTTACAGCAACTGTTATGAGAACCTTAAATCCAACACCTACCGATCTTACTTATCTTTGTGGGTTACAGAAATACTGACATGAGAGCAAGGGTACAAGGGTAGCATTATAAACACGGATGGAAGGAGCTTACCCCCAATAAGATTTGTCACTGTGGAAGTAAGACTGTATTGCATCAGAGATCTTGCAAATTAACTTACTTACTTACTTACATACTCACGGAGCTGAGCCCTTCTTGAGGACCCGCCAATTCTAGAGCTACTCTAGAATTTCCCAGCATTTTATGGAACCCGAAGGTTCATTACCGTGTTCAAAAGGGCCCTCCACTGGTCCCTATCCTGAGCAGGCTGTCCCACCAATATCCTATACGCATTCCTCATCTCCCCATTCGTGCTACATTACCTTCTCACCTCATTATACTTGCAAATTAACTGCAAAGCAAAATAAGATAGAAAGTTTCAATCAAACGAGGATAATTTCTTTAACCTAGAAGAATCTATGCAATGATTTCTCTAATTGATTGATTAATTAAAGTCATAAGTACATTTTGATACTTGCAGGACATCAACT
This sequence comes from Cryptotermes secundus, assembly GCF_002891405.2. Lineage (NCBI taxonomy): Eukaryota > Metazoa > Arthropoda > Insecta > Blattodea > Kalotermitidae > Cryptotermes > Cryptotermes secundus. Next base: position 440,226 of record NW_019733847.1, on the reverse strand, counting down.
GTCTTAGTAGGTTTACAATTATACCATGTGAAAATACAGACGCATAACTTCATGAAGCAGAATTCTTGTTGAGAAACTGATAGTCGCACAATCATTCAAGAACTTAGCCTCCTTCTATCGAATCCATAGGCTTATTGTGATGTTCGCCCTACCCTAAGACAGATGAATCCAGTATTTACCTTAACAATATATTTCTACGTACGTTTTAACACTATTCTGACATCTAAGCCTTGGTCTTGCAAGTGATTTCTTCCCTTCATGTTTTCCGAGCAAAATTTTGTATGCATTTCTCTTCTTTCCTGTTTGCCTTTGTGGGCATCATATTCTATTTGATTGTCTGAATAAAATCTGACATAGACTACAAATTATGAACGTAGTATTGTGTAAGGAATTATATTAAATTATGTGTTGGTAATTGAGCTTCATAACTTCTATTCTTCTCCAAGTATAATTAGAATTATCAAGTCAAGGAGAATGAGGTGAGCAGGGCATGTAGCACGAATGGGGGAGACGATAAATGCATATAGGACATTGGTGGGAAAGCCAGAAGGAAAGAGACCACTGGGAAGACCAAGGCGTAGGAGGGTGGATATCATTAAAATTGATTAGTTACTATAGGTTTCTGGCGATGGAGTACACACTGATATATTGGGTTTTTGGACTCTATCCATCGTCCTGGTTTTTAAGATAACTAATAAAAACACGACGTTTCGGAAACTGTATCTGTTTCCGTCCTCAGGTGAAGGAAAACACCTATTCTGTTGGGTCCGTTAGAAGGTTTCCTTCACCCGAGGACGGAAACAGATCCAGTTTCCGAAACGTCGTGTTTTTATTAGTTATCTTAAAAACCAGGACGATGGATAGAGTCCAAAAACCCAATATATCAGTGTGTACTCCATCGCCAGAAA
>NW_019733847.1:370955-439300 GCF_002891405.2 Cryptotermes secundus | reverse complement strand
TTATTATTATTATTATTATTATTATTATTATTATTATTATTATTATGCTCTTAATGAATATCTTTAGTGGCACTAAATGTTTCACCTCTGTCCTCAAATAGTCTGCATTCATATCCCTACTCGCAAAATACGTGACTTTACCATGTCCGCTCGCTCGTCCAGCCACTGCCCTTCAGCGCGATCTAGTCTGTAAATCCACAGATAGGAGTATCTTTATAAAAATCGGGCTTAAATATAAACATCTTTAACTGAGAGGTTTTCTTTGTTTGTCTTGTTTTTGCTGCTATTTCTATTCGTGGTGACTTTATAATTGGACATTGGCTGTTGACCTCAGCACTTATATAAATAAAGAATTTGACTGAATTATTATTATTAGTATTTCTCTCATGCTTACTTTGTAATTTGCCATTGAGCTGTTACTAAGAAGTAACTAGATTATAATTTATGCTCAGGAAATGACATACTCTTGCAGTATCTACCGTGTTGGGGTGGGGGGGCCCACGCAGAAGCGTGGTTGATTGAAGCACTATGTTACAAGCCGGAAGGTCGAGGGTTAGATTCCCGATGTGGTCATTGCATTTTTTCAGTTAATCTAATCCTTCCAGTCGCACTATGGCCCTGGGGTCGACTCAGCCTCTAACAGAAATGAGTACAAGGAATCTTTCTGGGGGTAACGGGCGGTCGGGTGGCGCGTAAGGCTGACACCCTCACCGCTATATGTAAGGCGATTATCTGGAAAATGTGGGAGCCTCGAAGTCTCAGAACCCTATGAGTCTCCACGGCCTGTTACAGGGACAGGTTTACCTTTTTATTAGCTATATTGAAGAACTTCAAAGTGAATATACGGTATAACCTAGGGCCGTTGAATTTAAACGGGCAACTGAGTTTAAATTGTATGGGAACTGTGCACTTGCAGCTTCCGTAAAGAGACCTGCATCACTAGAAGAGTCTCCATGCAGTTCAGTGCCCGACATGCAAATTCTGTGAACTGTATGTGCACTGATTAAATGCACTCCTACTTCGAACTATGGCTTCCCGACTTCAGAATTTCCCCGGGGTTTAAAGTAGTCCAAGCTTGAAGTTAACAAGCTATCTCCAATTAATTTCGAATTCAAGAATGAGTGGGGCTATACCTCCACTCTCCATACGTCCTTATGGTGTGGTGTTTAAATAAGCAATTGAAGAACTTCACGTTTACTTTCGTTTACATTTTCTGCACCTATATGTAACCGCCTAGCCTGTGGTTCTGTATGGGTGTGGAACTTGGTCTCTGACATTAAGGGAGGTGCATAGACTGAGGGTGTTTGAGAACAGGGTGTTGAGGAGAATATTTGCACCGAAGGGAGATGAACTGACAGGAGGTTGGAGAAAACTGCATAATGAGGAGCTTCATAACTTGTACTCTTCTCCATGTGTAATTAGAATGATCATGTCAAGGAGGATGAGGTGGGCTGGTAATGTTGCACGAATAGGGGAGACGAGGAATGCGTATAGGATAATGGTGGTAAAGCCAGAAGGAAAGAGATCAAAGGGAAGACCAAGGCGTAGGTGGGTGGACAATATTAGAATGGATCTTAGAGAAATAGGATCGGATGGTATGGATTGGATAGATCTGGCTCTGGATAGGGACCAGTGGAGGGCTCTTGTGAACACGGTAATGAACCTTCGGGTTCCATAAAATGCTGAGAAATCCTTGAGTAGCTGTAGAATTGGCGGCTCCTCCAGAAAGGCTCAGCTCTATGAGTAAGTAAGTAATATGTAACCGCCTCTTTGGTCTAGTGGTCAGAGTTCCTGGCTACAGATCCAGAAGCCTCGGGTTCGATTCCCGGTACTATCATATTTTCTGAGAAGTAGTAGATCTGCAACGGGGTCCACTCAACCTCGTGAGGAAAATTGAGGAGCTCTTTCAAGGAAATAGCGGCTCCGGTCTATTAAACCGAAATGAATGGCCGTGGGGATCCGTTGCGCTGACCACGCGACACTCTCTCTCCACTAACGTTGGCACTAATTTCTCCGACAAGCGGCGGTCGCTCGGTCTGTATAGTTCGCTTACGGACTCAAATCACGGAGTTTGTTTGTTTTTTGTTTTATGTGTTACTACTACCAACTGTGATACTTAACATATTATATAATGTCAGAACATGAAGTACTGACCTCTTATATGCATGGATCTGACTCCAAGCTCACTGTAAACACATCACATGTCACGCCCCACTGATTATGAACCGCTATTCTATTCCACGCTTTTTTTTCCTGTAGTAACGTGGATTTGCGGGAACTCAACAGACTGTTGCCCCTGGGAGATATGAATCAAGGCATCCTGCTACACACGGAACTCGTGTGTGCTGCATGACCTCCAGGAGGGTGGAGAGCATAACGTGACAGAATTGGAAATCATTTGCATGCTGATAATGTTAAGATTTAAATCGCAGGAAATTGGTTCTGGCTACAGGATTCGGTTTTTAATGAACAGCTGTTAATAGTATTTTCATTATGTTACAGTTGTACCCTTTTAATGCTGAGTCAGTTTTCAACAAATTTAAATAAAAATTGCTCTGTGGGGTAAAGGTTGAAAGTAACACTGTTCTTGTGTTGCGCGCTTTCAGACTCGTATCAGGGGGAACAAGTCAGGTTTTGTAGAATGGTGAATTCCTGAACAACACAGGGATGGACATTAAATTAAAAAAAAAATATATATTCTTTCTTTCTTTCTTTCTTTCTCTTTCTCTTCTCATCCTTCTTCCTCCCTTTGTACTCCTCATACATCCTCCATTTCCTCTTCTTCTCCTATTCAACCAAGTCTCTCTTATTACTTTCTTGCTTAATTTTCTGTTCTTTTCCTTTATCTTAACCTGCCACTGAGCTTTCTTTTCTCGTTCATGTCTTTTGAGCTCTTTATTCTCGTTATAATGGAACTAAAGAGACGGTCATGGTTAGGCAACGGCTCAGTAAACACGTTCCCGAGGCAACGAATACATACGCAACAATAGAAAAATTATTGGACATGGTATTTTTTATTCATTCCCGATCGTTTCAGATACTCAACATGTAGCGAAAGGAAAGTAGGCAATTAGTTCTTCCTAGAACTTATTGTTCCCCATTCTCATTTTTTATCTTTCAGTCATGTCCCACATAACTATACGATCTAGGTCTGAAAGGATTAGGCGTCACGATTATAAGCGGTATGGAGAAGTGGAGGTAAAGCTCCACATATGCTCAATATCTACACTAAATACACTTTGTCAGCTTCACGTTCCGATCGTTTTGCAACTTAGAGACAGGACCCCGGTGCCTACTGGATATGCGACTGGGTTGGGTCTTGAACCGGTATGGCTCCAGTGGCAAAAGAAGTCCTTACTTCTGCTGGGAATTGAAACTCGGTCACCCAGCTCGTATCCGTTTACTTTACTTACTGATCTATCTGGTAAGGCTGGGTGGCAAGCGGCCTCCGTAGTCTAGAGGTAACGTTCCCACCTCATGACTCGTAGTACGCGGGTTCGAATACCCGGCGGAGGTCGTTGAATTTTTAAGGACGGAAAAATTCAGGGAACAAGTCCTCCGGGAGGGACTTTAAGCCGTGGGTCCCGTGTCGTAGCTTTACGGCACGTAAAAGAACCTCATATCTCCAAAGGAGGTCACTGAGCCAAATTAACGGACGTTTCCCGCCCAACAGCAGTCTCTAATACCTCTGGTAGATGGGAGGGAGCTTTATAGATACCTCTCAGCTAGTAGAGCCGGTCTCGCTGGCTGGGCGGCACTGATGGTAAGCACCAATACCGGTAGGATATAGAGACTGGTAGAAATCATAGAGGGAAGCACGATGGACCAATTAAGGTCTAAGTGCATGGGGAAACCCACCCTCCCCCATAACTAACTAACTAAGGCTGTGTGGTTCCCAGAGTCTGGGTGGCTCCCAGAGTCTGGGTGAAAGTAGTGGCGGAAAGGAAAGCTCCCCCTGTCCCTGATGGTTGTCACGGCGTCATATGTTAAGCTGCAAGCTTGTGGGATGTAACGCAGTGTAGTCTGGTAGAAAATTACCAATATCTCCGAAGAATCTACTGTCATCATCTTCAGTATAGAAGAGAGACATGTAATGTCCTTTATCTTCCCTGAATACAAGAGACAATAATTTAATTAGAAGTACGTGTAAACATATGCCAGAACATAGAGTGACACATCTCAGAAAATAACCGTTTTTAACAGTATGTAAAGTCCGATAAATTGATAGTAAGTCGAATTTTATCCCCGGAATATTATTTAGTTCCTTAGAGGTGAATGTAAGGTCATAACGTGAAATAGGTCACCATAAGTTTCCCATCCAGCCGTTACAAAATCACTACGCCCTAAAATGTACCCATCATCTTCATAATAAGACTTTCACCAGAATTGTAGACCGTAAACCTGCAGAACCAATCAAGTCAAGCGTCATGATCGCTTTAACACCATTGGTCGTCTGCGTTAACGACGTCATAAAATGGAAGGCGCTGAAGTAAAGCTTTAGACACAAATTCTAGATAAAGCCTTGTGCCGTAAATAAGACACTGAAAGGCTTATCGCTGTTGCCAAGCGACTTAACAATTCACGAGCCTTTGTAAAATTTTAATTGATATTTTGAGCTACACGAAAATTTGGAGGATAAGTGATCTTCATGTTTAGTATATAATATATAAATATATAAAGTCACGCAGTATGTTTTCCCCGAATGGGGGAGAAGAGGAATGCATATAGGATATTGGTAAGAAAGCCAGAAGGAAAACGACAGCTGGGAAGACCAAGACGTAGGTGGGTTGACAATATTAAATTGGTTCTTAGAGAGCTATGATGGGATTGTATGGATTGGATTGATCTGGCTCAGGATAGGGACCAGTTGATGGCTCTTGTGAATACGATAATGAACATTCGGGTTCCATAAAATGCTGGGAAATTCTTGAGTAGCTGAGCGACTGGCGGCTCTTCAAGAAGGGCTCAGCTCCATGTGTGAGTAAGTATGTTTTCTGTCATCAGTTTCTACAAGATGGGCGACATGTTTCAATAAATATGTGTCATCTTCAGTAACAAAAATATTTGACTCTATACTTGAACGTTCATATTGCAAATAAAAATACACTAGGAATAAATTTTTCCTAATATTAGGAGACCCCCACAAGAGAAGTAAATGGAATGCAGGACTGACCTGTGAACTTGGTTATAAAAACGACACTTACATTTATAAGCGTATTTTACTAAAACGATATTGGTAAAAATATGAAGTTCCTGCGCCGTTTCTAAGCGTTAAAAAATCCCAACACAGAAATTCTTTTAGAATTTCACAGTTCATGATCAAAAGCGAAACAAAAGTCCTTTGTTTTTAATTGTTCCTTTTAAAAATAAATTTAACTTCAAAATTTTTTTTGACATTTATAGACACCAGCCAATTTTCTGAATAATAATCCACAACTCCCAAAATCCGCCTTCCGTTAATCGGGAATTTAATGTCTAAAAATACGTTGTGTGACTTTATACATTTATAGTAAAAAAAAAGTTTACATTTGTATTCAAGTATCTTAGAGCCTGAAGGTGGGCTGAAATCACGTAGCCCACTTCATGCAAACTTATGAAAAATATACATTATGTAACCGGAATTTTTTGTATACATGATAGATTTAAAGAACTTCACAATTTCAAAATTATATATCAAATGAATACGGTGTACTAATGACGTCACACATAATCAGTCGATAGTGCATCCCTAAAAGTTTTCCTTTAAACCGCCAATGTTGTTACTGCTGAGCGTCCCCGCTAGATACCGCTAGTTTCGTAAAATGGCTGGTCCATGTTGTAGGTGTTGGTGCGCGGTGCATATAGCAAATTCGGACTGTAACATTTGTTCTACGTGCATTTAGTCCACACTTCAGCTGACAACCACACAGCCAAATCTCCAATTACCCCAGGTACAAGATTTTCCTGGAGAGTGAGTGAGTTTACATTAGTTTTCTATTTGATCTTGAAACTGTTAATATATTCCGTGTGGCTGCTGTATTTCTACTGATTCTACACAACACGGTGCAACCCTATACGTTTAGGTTATAGATCTATCTGTTCTATATAATGAAAGGGCCAGGGTTACCTACACGAAACACCCGCTTCTTTAACATTTCATCATCACAGCTCCTCAAACCCTTTGAAGCACTGATACATGATCTTCCAAGGTCAGATGTACACTGCATCCAAGTGTGTGTGTGTTTGTGTGTGACGTAATCCTTCATCAAAACCGAGGCCATAACACCCGAGTATGAAGGAAATTCCTCTGCCTAATTCAAGTAACTGAGTTATGGTGATTTAAGCATTTCATCTCGTCTGGCTGAAATATTATAAAATTAATCTTAGCGGTCCTTCTGCTTTTGTGAGTCGCCGTAGTCAAAGTCGCATTTGTAATGAAGTCCCACGCAACATCATCCTCTGTTACAGTGACATTTTTTTTATTGTTATTGGGGTGGGACTAAGTCCCTTGTACTGCGGCCACTTCTGGCCTATTGTACCAGCCCCAGATGATAGGTGAGGGTGATTGTGCAGCAATTGGTGGAATGAAGATTGGCAGGGGAAACCGAAGTACTCGGAGAAAACCTGCCCCAGCGCCACTTTGTCCACCACAAATCCCACTTGACCAGACCCGGGATCGAACCCGGGCCGCCGCGTTGGGAAGCAAGTGACTAACCGCTTGAGCTATGGCGCGGCCCTTCAAGTAACATTACCCGAAATCAGTAGTGTGCAGGTAGACCGTACGGCTAGCCATAAAATGCGGCATCTCTTCCTGTAGTATAGGAGTTGTATGGATTGTATTGTCTGCGTTCAGAAAGCAATTTTAGAACGTTTAAAAATGTGAAACCGATAGTAATCTTAACCCTTGGTAGCAGTCAAGTATCTTCAAGGAGCGGAGTCCGTCTTGAGAAGCTAATAGTCTTGAGAAGCTAATAGTCGCTTATCTGCTCAAGAAGTTCCTCTACTTTTACGGAACCAGAAGGTTCATTGTGATGTTTACATGAACCCACGGCTGGGTCTTATCTTGATTCGGTTCAATGTACTCCCTCTCCATACTCCCACGCTTTGTTCTTTTAAGATTAATTTTAATAATATCCTCCCATCTACAGCTAGATCTCTCAATTAGCCTCCTCCCTACATATTTCCCTATACAAATTATGTGTTCACTTCTAATCTGCCCTACGGCTGTCACATATCCTGAATAACTTCGTTTTTTTTTCTCCCTAGCACCATAGCTGTATTCCACTGACCTTCATACAGGGTGGTTCAGAAGTCAGTTAACCTAAAATATTGTCTTTTATTAACGGGAATTTTCAGACGTAAACCTGTCAATCAATTTGTAGAACGGTATCACAGCGTTGTGCATTCAACATGGAGGGATGTTATTTCGAACAATTTTTTTTTTGTAAATTCTCTAACCAATAAAAGAATTTCTAATATATTTTACTGAACATGTTACTAATGAGTTAAATGACTTATGGGTCACTCTGTATTATTGTGTAGTTATATCCATCCTCATCTCTCTTCCTCTCTCTTAGGCTCTAATATTTTCCTCAGTTCTCTATCCTCAGATACACTCAACCTACCTTGTTCCTAAGTTACGGACTGGATTAAACTGGCTCACGATAAGGACAACTGAAAGACTGTTGTGGACGGGTGATGCAACTTTCAGGTTTTGTAAAAAGTGGGAAATTTCATGTCAAACTGACTACACCGGAGCCGGGATAGCTGGACGACCGAGGAGTCAGAGTTCGAGTCCCGGTTGGTTCAAGAATTTTATCTTCTCCACAAAGTCCAGACCGGTTCTGGGGCCCACCCATCCTCCTATTCAATAGGTACGGGGGGGCTCTTTTCCCGGGGGTAAAGCGGCAGAGGCGTGAAGCTGGCCACTCACCTCCAGCTAGTGCCGAGGTCAATAAAATGTGGATCTATACATCCACTTCCCATACGTCTTCATGGCGCAGTGCTCAATTTGTTAAGCACAGGGACAACTTTACCTTTTTTTTATATTTACAGTATATCATTTTTTTTGCAGCGCCATAGCTCAAGCGGTTAGTCGCTGGCTTCCCACCGCGGCGGCCTGGGTTCGATCCCGAGTCTGTTCAAGTGAGATTTGTGGTGAACAAAGTGGCGCTGGGGCAGGTTTTCTACGAGTACTTCGGTTCCCCCGGCCAATCTTCATTCCACCAATTGCTCCACAATCACCCTCACCTATCATCTGGGGCTGGTACAATAGACCAGAAGTGGCCGCAGTACAAGGGACTTAGTCCCACCCCACTAGCAATAAAAAAAAATATCATTATTTAAACGAAAATAGGGCATATACTGTCTTCGCTCGCTTGGAAACCGGGATCGTGGGTTCGAATCCCACTCAGGGCATGGATGTTTAGTTTGTGTGTGTGCGTTTTTCTGTGTTTGTATACAGGTAGAGGCCTTGCGACGAACTGATCACCCGCCCAAGGAGTCCTACCGAATGTGTAAGATCTAGAAAAACCGAAGTGAACGGAGAAGTTCATGGAGGTAGGCCTAGACCCACTGGGGCTGNTCCAAAAAAAAAACAAAAAAAAAAAAAAAAAAAAAAAAAATATTGTTACTTGATTTGAGGTTTTCACAGCGGTGTCTCAGAAATGTAGTATTTTCTGGGATATGATGTCGTGTAGTCCGATAGATGTTCACAGGAGTTTCTAAATGCCTTCATGTTCCGGTCGAAAATAAGCCAATCAAATAACCAGTAAGAATCAGGTAGCAAGTATTGTGTCCCTGTGAAACGTAGGCGTGATTGTACTTAACTCCACGGCCTCAGTTTCCAGAATATAATATTCTAAATAAGCGCTGATTAATGTGGCAGATAACAGGTTTTTATTATTGCAGGAAAATAGGTTAGGCGGCTGTAAAGATGTGATTACGTGCGCAGTCGCAGAAGAGGGGAGACGTACCGTTAGCAGAGTGTACTGCTGAATGGGGCTTGTGTGTATGTTTGTTCTCGAAGACCAGTAATTACTTTGCTAGTCATGTATATAGTACCCGTTTCCACAGTAGAAACCTAGAATTATCTCCGGCATGAATGAAGATTCTATGCCAAGTACTGTACTTAGTAGCTGTTTTGTGGAACTGTGGACTGTCAGTCTCTTGTGCTGACGGCTTTAAAATGGTGGGCACTATAGTACAGTACATCATTCAACTGTAGAAGTTCGACGAATACGTTTGTGTTTAAATACCTGATTACCTGTTAGGTAATTTTTTTTTCTTTGGCACTACAGCCCCAGTGGGCCTAGGCCTACCTCCATGAACTCCGTTCACTTCGGTTTTTCTAGATCTTACACATTTGGTAGGACACCTTGGGCGAGTGATCAGCTCGTCGCAAGGCCTCTACCTGTAGACAAACACAGAAAAACGCACACAAACATCCATGCCCTGAGTGGGATTCGAACCCACGATCTCGGCTTCCGAGCGAGCGAAGACAGTACATGCCTTAGACCGCTCGGCTATGTTAGGTAATTATAAAAATTTAAATTAGAAAACCATAGAAATATTAAAAACGAAGAACTAATTTTTAAGAAATCTGTAGGCATATGAAAGTACAATTTTACATGATTGTTGAACATGGCTGTTACTTTTTTTTTAATTCTCTTAGTGGGGGATGGAGTCCAAGTGGGTCCACTCGGCACGGCGGCCACTGATTGGCCTATTGTAGCCTGCCCGGGTGATTATGATGACGGAGAATTTGGTGGAATGAAGATTGGCAGGGGAAACCGAAGTACTCGGAGAAAACTCGCCCAGACCCGGGCTCGAACCCGGGCCGCCGCGGTGGGAAGCCAGCGACTAACTGCTTGAGCTATGGCGCGGTCCTGTTACATATTTACTCATGAGCTGAGCTTTTCTTGAAAAGACTCCAATTCTGCAGCTACTCAAGAATTTCCCAGCACTTTATGGAACCCGAAGGTTCATTACCGTATTCACAAAAACCCTCCACTGGTCCCTATCCTGAGCCAGATCTATCCAATCCATACCATTCCATCCTATCTAAGATCCATTTTAATACTGTCCACCCACCTACGCCTTGATCTTCCCAATGGTCTCTTTCCTTCTGGCTTTCCCACCAATATCCTGTATGTATTTCTCTTCTCCCACATTCGTACTACATGCCCTGCCCACTTCATCCTCCTTGACTTGAGCGTTCTAATTATACTTGGAGAAGAGTACAAGTTATGAAGCTGCTGAACGTGGCTGTAGCGGTAGAAACTTAGATTTTTATTCTGGAAGGATCGTATTTGAATCTCTGCTGTGGTATCTGATTGAGGCCCTCAGTGTTTTCCTCAGTCTCGCCAAATGAATGTTGCGTCTGGTTACTATATTAAATAGGGCATTATCACCTCGTCCCAAATACCGTTAACTATTTATTAACGTCTTCTTGTTTCAATGTCATGTTACCCTTGATAATTCTCTTAATTAATCTAGGATTAAAATGTCCATCAGCCCGGTAACGTTATTTACTGCTTATGCACTCGGGGTTTACTTATCAACGCAGATCATTCAGCCCTGGAGTGTAAGAATGTTTAGTGATTCATGTATTGGAGAAGATGTGGGCGGTAATGTTTGTGATCTAACATGAATCGTTGTCCCGGCATTTGCCTGAAGGGAATGAGGAAAACCAAGAAAAAAATTCGGTACGATAACCGGTTCTGTGTCCGAGATTTGAACCCACGGCCTCCCCATTACGAAACAGGAATATAACACAAGCCAGCAAGATATTTAATCTATTTATCTTATTTAAGTCATAATATACCTTCCTTTATTCTTGCACCGGATAGAACAAGGTACTTCAGTTGATTAATATATTTTAATTTTTCGTTTAAATGGTGAATTAATATAATGAAAAGTTATGTATCTGTTTACAATTTAAATCCGTGTAAAGATGTGAATTGAAATGATGAATTAAGTAACTCTGTCCAACTACGAACGAGTTTATATATCTTTGATGTATGCTATTATCAGTGAGAAGAGACCTGTCCTGCCATCTCTTGACATTATAAGCTAAACACTTGCAGCTTTACGCAAACTGAATTAATAAATAATATGAAAACAAACTACAACAGATGGATTATAAATGAGAAAAGCTATGCACGAAAATGATTACAGAAAATTAAAATAATCCCTGAGTACGTGAAGCTCGGAAATCAAAGACGCATGTAGCATGAACAATACTGTGCGTTGATTATACGTACATCCGAATTAATGGAAGAGATAAGTTCAATGTCAGTACTCTGCATCTGTTAGTGGACATTAAGAAATTATTTAGGTTGAATGAGGGTTTAATGTGAGGTAGCGTTTCGCGTGTCGTGATAATTCTGCTCCTGGTTCTAACTCAGTAGCAACATTTCTACTAGATTAAATCAAAATGGCGACAGTTTAAGTGAAGAAAATAGCTTTCCTTCCCTTTGATACTGCCAACCATTTCTTCTGAAAATCATAAATGTGTACCCTTGTTACCCTTGTTACTTTGTCCTAAATTTGTTATCCTACTTGAACTGTACATGAAAGCAGTTTGTCATTTCAGCGCAATCCACCATATATATCTCTGTTTAATCTTGACTACTTTCTCACACAACAACACAAAGGGTTTATAAAATCATTCGAGACAAGAAACCGCCTATATTTTTTGCTGGACGTAATAATCATTGGATGAAACATAAAAAATCACCAACTATTACAGAGAATTTCTGGATTTGATGTTCTTTCAGTCATGATTGTGAAGAGTCATGGATTTGAGACCGTGTAATTTAAAAAAAAAACGACGTTTCGGAGCAAAATATTGCCTTCATCTTCGGGATCGAATAGTAACTTACTGCAAGCAGGTTAGTCTCTTATTTGTCTTACTGTTCAACTCCGAAGAAGGATGCGATATGTTCCTCCGAAATGGCATGCTTTCTCCGAAATATATGGCGTTGCGATCCACAAGCCCTTACACCGTATTGTTGGGTAAATTTTTCAAGCTGTAAAGCTTAATATTTGTGTTGCTGAAGGATCAGTTTTGAATCTCGATCCACACACAGACACTCGTTAAAGTTCGGCCCCACAGATCGCTACGCTATGTTCGCTACGTACGCTACGTACGCTATGTTCGCTACGTACGCTACGTACGATATGTTCGCTACGTACGCTGTGTACACTCCGCAACGCAGCTAACATAGGGAACATAGCGTACGTAGCGTACGGAAGTCTGTGTGGCCAGTAACACTGGCGATAAAGGGAGATATTTTTCTGTTCGTATAGCGAACATAGCGTACGTAGCGCTCAGTGTGGCCGAACCTTCACTGGGGGTTTTCAAACGTTTCTTCATTCCCTTTAGAAAAATGTCAGGATAAGTGCTTTAAACTAGCCTACGACTTCTTACTTTTATATCCTTACCAATTCACTAGGGCACTCGGTAGCGTAGCTGGTTGAGGCACTGTGCTACAGGCTAGAATGTCGCGGGTTCGGTTCCCGATGAGGGCACTCGATCTTTCAGTTTACCTAATCCAGCCGCACTAAATCCCTGGGTTCGACTCAGCCTCTAACAGAAATGAGTACCAGAATCTTTCTGGGGCGGATTTGTGACAACCTCACCGCCATCTGTGAGCCTATTATCTAGAAAATATGGGAGCTTCGACGTCTCACAACCCTATGGGCCTTCACTGTCATCTAACTTCTAACCAATCGACTTAGTCTACTGTGATATATTGCTATTGTCTTTAAGTAAATAAATAAACTACAAAACTCGGTAAACTCATTTGGAATAAGTGAGGACAACGGTGAAAACTTGTTACATCGGTAATTTGCCGAACGCGACGCTTCCCGCATGCATATCATCCACCTTGCTTTGCACACTGAAGTTCTTATTGACTTCATAGAGTGTTTATCACCCCGGTCTGGCACATTTGTCGAGAACACGAGCCTGGGTTTAGCGATCCATCACTGGAGCTAATCATTGTAACGCGTGCGGCAGAAGTGAGGCGGCTACAGTTGGCAGAGCCGAGCCGAGCCGGGGAGAAAGTTAACTTCTAATGAATGGATGATGAATAGGATCATCAGACCAACGGCTAGAGAAGGGAGGAGCTACACACTGATTAAACAAAGGTTCTGAGTATTCTAAAGTTTCATACAATAGACTTTCATAAATTTCGTCTTGTGTCTGTAATTTAGGAGAGCTTATTAATACGTGTCTGTTGCACAAATCTGTTGGTAATAATCTTTAATTTCTTTTTGCTCCGTGTTCTGTGTTGGTATTATTATTTTTTATTACTAGTGGGGTGGGACTAAGATTTGGACCAAAGAGGGATGAAGTGACAGGAGGTTGGAGAAAACTGCACAATGAGGAGCTTCATAACTTGTACTCTTCTCCAAGTATAATTAGAATGATCACGTCAAGGGGGATGAGATGGGTAGGGCATGTAGCACGAATGGGGAGAAGAGGAATGCATATAGGACATTGGTGGGAAAGCCAGAAGGAAACAGACCATTGGGAAGACCAAGGCGTAGGTGGGTGGACAATATTAAAATGGATCTTAGAGAGATAGGATGGGATGGCTTCTCCAGAANCCGAAGTACTCGGAGAAAACCTGCCCCAGCGCCACTTTGTCCACCACAAATCCCACTTGAACAGACCCGGGATCGAACCCGGGCCGCCGCGGTGGGAAGCCAGCGACTAACCGTTTGAGCTATGGAGCGGCCCTTATGTTGGTATTAACTACATATTGAAATAACCAACAATAGGACATCCATTGCTAGGTAAGGGATCAGTAAATACGCCTTCTTAACAACAGAGGCTGTGATTTCTGCGTGGCCCGTGCAAAGTGGTTATAAAGAAGAGTTCAGTTGAGAAGAATTGAGTCGAGTTTCGAGAAGGGATACGGGACCTCTTGATCTGTAGCCAGAAACTCTGACCACTAGACCACAGAGGCGGTCGAGAACCTTTCCAATATAAGTGCAAAACATTACAGCTGTTCCAACTTGCTGGTGACAATATCAGCGCACTTCTGATGTTATAACATCGCTCTGTTGCGGGAAGCCTACGGAATTCAAGAGGGGCGAGTCATCGCGGAGATGTCGGTGTGAACAGTAATTCTCGGAGAAGTCAGTCTATTCCCTTGGGATCTTAAAGGAGCTGTTCATGGTAACTTTCGTAACGAACCCCAAAAGGACAGAATCCCTTTTACACACGTTCGTACTTTCGATAAAAATCGAAACAGCTCTGGGACCCACCCAGCCTCCTATCCAGTGGGAACTGGGGAGTGCTTTCCCTGGGGACAAAGCGACAGGGACGTGAAGCTCAATACTCCTCTCCCGTCAGTGTATCGGTCAAGAATGAAGGACCTATAGCTTCAAGCCCCCATACGTCTTCGTGGCGTGGTGCTTAATAAATTAAACATAGGGATGACTTTATCCACTGAGGGACCGACGGTGACATACCCGTTTCGTTATCACAAGAAAGTTACTAGATTCTATTTTCAAGATTTTCGGGTGTTTATACGCTGCAGGTATATTCAGATGGTAAGGATGCCTACAAAATATATGACGTACCATTGTCCATAGAGTGGATCGACTTTACATTTGCCATATACAGGGTGATTCACGAAGTTTTACCCTGGCTTATGGTACATATTCCTGGGGTTATTTCCTGCAAAATTTCCTTATAAACTTGTGGTCGATTTTCAATAGTTACGGAGTAACAATAGATTTTCGAAACGCATCATTGTGAATGCAGCGCTATGCTTCAGCGTGGGCGACCATACTTTCCAGTCAGCTATGTCAGCAGATAAGGTAGACCGGTTTGAACGTTGCGCGTAGGTAGATAGGCAGAGCGGTTCATACGCGTGCGACGCATTGTGTTGACGTGCAGGGAGACATTTTTGAAAATCTTATGTAAATCCAGTCGTCTTCTAAAGCACTACAGTTTAAAGGAAACAGATTGCTATGCAACCATTGGTATGTTTACAGAATGGGATGCTGAAAATAATGTAATTTTGTAACACAAAATCGACGAAAAATGTTGCACAATGTAAAATTAAGAAATTGAAAAGAAAAAAAAAGGTTTTAGAATGCTTCTTTCCTAAAACATTAACGATTTTAAAAGTGTTTGTATTGTATTTCTAATTTGTTTTGACTGAAATTCGAAGAAAAAAAGATTTTTCGCCAGTTTTCAAATTACTGTATCTCTTTAATAATGAGTTGGATACCATTAGTATATTAACATTTTTTGTTCCAAATTACCTCAGGAATGCCCTCCCAAAGTGGGGGTAAAAGTTCGTGAATCACTCTGTATTTGAGGCGGTATGCTACAAGCCGGGAGGTCGCATTTTCTCATCCCGATGAGGTCACTGGATTTATCAACTTACCTAACTCCTCCATCCACACTATGACCCTCGGGTCGACTGAGTCTCTAATAGAAATGAGAACCAGGAATCTCTCTTTGGGGTAAAGGACGGCCGGCTCGTAAAGCTGACAACCTTACCGTCGTCTGTGAGTCCATTGTCTAGAAAATGTGGGACCCTCAGCGTCTCACAAACCTAAGGCCCTTCACGGCCTGTTACAGGGGTATCTTCACTTAACCTCACTGCCAACTGTGAGCCGATTGTCTAGAAAATGTGGGAGCCTCGACGTCTCACAACCTTATGGGCCTTCACGGCCTGTTGCAGGAGTATCTTACTTAACCTCACTGCCAACTGTGAGCCGATTGTCTAGAAAATGTGGGAGCCTCGACGTCTCACAACCTTATGGGCCTTCACGGCCTGTTGCAGGAGTATCTTACTTAACCTCACTGCCAACTGTGAGCCGATTGTCTAGAAAATGTGGGAGCCTCGACGTCTCACAACCTTATGGGCCTTCACGGCCTGTTGCAGGAGTATCTTACTTAACCTCACTGCCAACTGTGAGCCGATTGTCTAGAAAATGTGGGAGTCTCGACGTCTCACAACCTTATGGGCCTCCACGGCCTATTATATGGATAGCTTAATTTTTTCACCTTTAAGTTTTGTATGTACAATGATGCAAATGACAGATAGGAAACCATACCAAGCGCGTGGCTCACATCACCATTGAACAGTAGGCGCACACGCGCACATATATATATATATTCAGTTTTATTTAATTTTTATTCTTTTCTTGTTCTCTTATCCTTCCTTTCCTTTTTTTTCTTCTATATTTAACAGCCTTTTTATTTGCTGTCTCTGTCTTTCAGTCATTTGTTTTATCATTTCTATCGTCAGTATTTTCCTATCCCAAGTTTTCCGCCATTTTGCGCAACTGCTGCTACTTGACTATAGGAGTTCCGGGCTGAGCCACATCGTTATTAACAAGTGACGTATGACCTATCGTAAGAAAAATCTCGCTATGTTCTTCTTTAAGTTTACTCTGTCCCCCTTTCTGTTCATGGCCTAAGCTTCATTATGATTTAATTGTTAGATCTGTCTGTGTTAGCTTGGCCCACGCCACTCACATAACTCACTTGGCCTTCGTCACTTCCCCCATCCTCGACTTACAATCTCCAGCAGAGTTGTATTTTCTTTATTTGACTTGTTCCCTACTACGGCCCCCAAGTAAGGGAAAGTTAAGTCCTGTTATCTACTGTAGCTAAACGAAGCACATGTTGTACCAAGTTTCTGGACCCTTTATATTCTCGCTGTGGATGAAACTATTTCACATCATAGTAAAAGGTAAAGCTATCTCTGTAACAGGCCCTGGAGGCCCATAGGGTTGTGAGACGTCGAGGCTCCCACATTTTCTCTAGACAGTCAGCTCATAGATGGCGGTGAGGTTAAGTAAAGCTATCTCTGTAACAGGCCGTGGAGGCCCATAGGGTTGTGAGACGCCGAGGCTCCCACATTTTCTCTAGACAGTCGGCTCACAGATGGCGGTAAGGTTGTCAGTCTTACATCGCCCGCCCTTTGCACCCAGAGGGCGTAATACGAAAGGCAGAGGGAGAAGAATTAATGGCTGTACAGTTCTAATGCCCTAAGGAAACAAGTGCATTTATAACCTGAAAAGTAATACCAACTTGAGATACAAGCATTATAATACGAGTACAGAAATTTTGCTGAATACAGTGGCCTCGCGGTCTAAGGCATGAACTGTCTTCTCCCGGTCGAACTCTGGGATCGTGTATTCGAATCCCACTGGAGGAATGAATGTCTGCATGCGTTTATTCTGTGTTTGCGTTCTGTGTGTAGGTAATAGCCTTGCGACATGCTGATCCCCGTCCAAGGAGTCCCATCATATGTGTAAAAGATCGAGAAACTGAAAAACAGCCAAAGACAGATAGATTAGTATAAAAAGAACAAAAAAACTCGGTGGTTTTAGTCCGCAAGCGAACTATACCGGCCGAGCGACAGCCGCTTGTCAGCGAAGTTAGTGCTAACTTTGGCGGATAGAGGGTGTCACATGGTCAGCGTAACGGTTCCCCACAGCCGTTAATTTCGGTTTTCTAGACCGGAGCTATATTAGTATAGAAATTTTAATTGTGTTTATGCATAAACTGTGTACCAGATTTTTATGTTGAAAGCAACGAGTGTGTTTCTTTCGTATACAGACCATTAAGTGACAGAACTTTCATCATCTGTGAATCTACAGAACTTACCAGAAGAAACTTTATACAAAGATAAATGACTAATGTGTATAATTAAATATTTAATAAGTCAAACTGTTTTACTGTCGAGATGAAAGCATTTGAAGCAAATCAGTCATCACGAAATCGTTGCCACAAGTTCCTTCTCCCTTGCACGGGACAGTGCCTCCTGTTACCCAGCAGCTGTATCACTGCAAGTGTTTGAAGCCGCTATATAAATAAGCATTCCGGTCAAGGTCTGTCACAAAGCCGGCACATCCGTTTAGACCCTTGAACAGCGCATGTCACATGATTTATATATGCGAGGCAGTCGCGGATGCTAATTGATGGATTGAAATGACAAAACTTGCAAATTAAGATAAATGCTTTCAAAATGTTACCACGTTTACTGACTAACCATTAGAGTTCTGTAAAGATAAAAAGGTAAAATTGTCCCTGTGCTTAACTGATTAAGCACTAGGCCATGAAGACGTATGGGGGAGTGGATTTATAGATCCACATTTTCTTGACCTCGGCACTAGCTGGAGGTGAGTGGTGAGCTTCGCGTCCCGGGCGCTTTACCCCCGGTACCCTATGGATAGGAGGTTGGGTGGGGCCACAGATCCGGTCCGGACGACGTGGAGAAGAGAAAATTCTTGACCCTACCGGAACTCGGTTGTCCAGCCCGTAGCCAGTCGCTATACCGACTACGCTATGGCGGCTCCATTAATGTTTTATATCACATAAAATATAATCCATATTTTTTTCAAAGCGATAATTTTATTTGGAGATTCTGTAAGATGTTAAGTTCCTATTGATTCTCCTATTGATTTTTATGTCAGAATTTGGGCCCATGATAAGTGTTCGATTTCTCCGCTCCGAAATATCGTGGTTTCGGTCATATCAATGGAAATAAATCCTACATGAAGTTCCTATAGAAATAAACCTGAAGAAACAGATTAATTTGAAAACCTGGGCATAGATTTGAGAATTGCAGTCGGTATAGCGACTGGCTACAGGCTGGACGAACGAGGGATCGGAGTTCGAGTACCTCTAGGGTCAAGAATTTTCTCTCTTCCACGTCGTGCAGACCGGAAGGGGGCTCTTTCTCCGGTGGTAAAGCGGCCGGATTGTCAAGCTGACCACTCACCTCCAGCCAGTGCCAAGGTCAAGGAAACATGACTCCATTCATCCACTCCCCCATACGCCTTCATGGCGTAGTGGTTAATTAGTTAAGCACAGGGACAACTTTAAAATGGATATTAAAGAAACAGAGATGGATAGTGAGAACTAGATCCATTTAGAGAATAAACGATAGGCAGGCTCTTGTGAACATGGTGATGAATCCTCACGCTTCCATGACATTGAAATTGGTTGTCTCGATGCGGACCACTTAGAATGCAAATAAACGGCAGAAGCCCACAATTTATTGGTATATATAGGGTCCATGTAAATGTGTTGTGCGGGTAAGGTTCGTAGAGGGGGTGCTGATAAAGTGAGTTGAACCTTAAAGTACAGGTGGTTAGAGCCTTCCTGAAATTTATGTCCAATTAGCTGACCCTCTTATACGCGGATTTAGTCCTTCTCAGTTTGTTTCAATACTGTTGTGGTTATTCAGTTCATCCACCGTCCTCGTAGCTGCCCTACAAACTAAATTCATTTTCTAACCCCCTCCCCCTTCCGCCCCAAACAAATCCTTTTCCCAAGCAGGAAGTCACGAATTGGAGTCCCTCGGGGGAGCAACTTCAGCCACAGCAGAGCTTTGCTGTGGTCAGCGTCGCATGCTAAGCTGTATTTATTGTTGGCAACGACGCCTGCATGTATATGCGGCTTTACGAAGTTTAATATAAAATTGCCGTTTCTTGTGATGTGTTGTGGTTCTTTGCAGCTCATAATGGTGATGCTTTAGGGGCTTCATAACTCGTACTCTTCTCCTAGTATAATTAGAATGATCAAGTCAAGGAGAATGAGATGGGCAGGGCATGTAGCACGAATGGGGGAGAAGAGGAATGCATATAGGATATTGGTGGGAAAGAGACCACAAGGAAGACCAAGGCGTAGGTTGGTGGACAATATTAAAATAGATCTTAGAGGGATAGGATGGGATGGTATGGATTGGATTGATCTGGCTCAGTATAGGGACGAGTGGAGGGCTCTTGCGAACACGGTAATGAATATTCGGTTTCCATAAAATGCTGGGAAATTCTTGAGTGGTTGTAGAATTGGCTTCTCCTCAAGAAGGGCTCGGCTCCATGAGTAAGTAATAAGCAGGGCCCGGATTTTGTTGACCTGAAAATATTTAAAAAATGACATATAAAATGACCAAAAAATCCAGAAAGATGACCTAAAATATGACCCAAAAATGTAATATGCAGGGCTCAGATTTTGATGACCTGAAAATATTTAAAAAATGACCGAAAAAATCCAGAAAAATGACCTAAAGGAGAAAAGAAAGAACACTTCGCTTCCATGTTATTCACATTTCAGAAAACATATGAAGAAAAATTCCCTAAAATGGCCAAAAATGCCAAGAAATACCCTTAAAAGTCCAAAAATTTACCAAAAAAATTACCCCCAAAATTAAAAAAATGACCTTAAACCTAAAAATGTCAAAAAATAACAAAAAATTACTTATAAAATTTACATTTCTCTAACCAGCAGCTCATATCCGAGATTTATATATATAAGAGCATCGCATAGGATACAAGGAAAAAAAGATGACATGTCATCAAAATCCGGGCCCTGGTAATAAGTAATGGTGATGTTTTATATGTATGACGCGTGTTGTATCTCCAAAAACACTCAGATTTCTTATTAGGGCGGTTTTCACTAAACGTAAAGGTAATGTGAAGTTCGTCCCTGTGCTTAACTAATTAAGCACTACTACTACTACTACTACTACTACTACTACTACTACTACTACTACTACTGCTACTTTGTTTCCTTATATGCATTACTGTGTTCTCCTCCAGTTTTTGCCTTTAATTAGTCTCTGACTTAATGTTGTGTTTGTCCAGTATGTAACTACTTGTATCTACACTGTGCAGTGTCTGTAATTGGCCTTGCGGCTGTTGGCTCAGCACATAAATAATAAAGAATTATATTATATTATGTTTCCTCATGACACATGAGGAGCGCAGTTTGAGAGAATTAATTAAATTATGCATTGGATTCTATTTTAGCGATGCCAGCTTAAGTCCATCCAACGAATTTTAATGTCGGTTCCTAATAAAAAAACTCCGTGGCTTTAGTCCACAAGCCAACGGCGGCCGTGGGGATTCGTTGCGCTGACCACGCGACACTCTCTGTCCGCTGAGGTTGACACTGGCTTCGCTGACGGGCGGCGGTAGCTCGGTCGGTTCCTAATATCGTATTTAATTCATAAGCAGAATGATGCTTTTCAATTTATGAACTTAACTACAAATAACATTCAGAAACTATTTCCCTTCTGATAATTTCGTTTAATGTTAACTCATCTGGAAATTAAGTAAACTTTCGACGTTTTGTAAAAGACCCTTACTTACGGGAAATAGGCGCTAAGCTGCATTATACTGAAGTATTCCATTATCTTCCTATCGTGTAAGTTACATAATCATGTTCGATATGTATGCGCAGTGTGCGTCATTGTGACGCAAGTTTCACGGCTTTAATTCACAGTTGTCTCCTGACATAATGATGTGGCAGATACCGTCCGTGTTGTTAGTCCATGCCGTTCTCAACAGAGTGCGCAGTAGTTCTGGTCGAGCCCACCGAATGAAGTAGTGCTGTAGGGTATTTATGGGTTAGTCAAAAGCGTCACTCTTCCCCTTCTACAATGCTCCTGCAACCACTGCCCCCACTATTTCCTCTCATTTGTCTCCTTATACGCAACTTGGAGGTCAAGTCTTAAAACGTGGGCTGTATTTACGACGGTCATGTACGTAAATCCGCTGGAAATTAACTAAGGAAATTCGTAAAATTTTCCGTGTGCTGCTATATGAGTACGTGCTGAAATAGTAGGAACTTCATCAGAAATATCGAGCTGAAATATATTTAGGCTATTTGATAATTCAGTTTTATGCTTACCCGTCTGTTAAATGCTGTACTGTGTATGAAAATCTTTATACGCCTAAAACTTGGGTATAGAGTCCTCTGGGGAAATTACGTTCCTTGTGAGTGCAAAGAATATATTTGTGTTATAAATATTGCCATAGTATTTCTTTTCATTCGCAGTTTTAGAACCTCCATTTCTGTACATGTTTTATCGACCCAAAAGCCTGGAATATGAATCGTAAAAATATTATTTTATACCAGTCCCCGTACTTACAATCCAGTCTTCATTCATTCACTCATGGAGCTGAGCTCTTCTCGAGAAGCCGCCAGTTGTGCAGACACTCAAGAACTTCCCAACATCTTATGGGACCCGAAGGTTCTTTATCGTGCTCACAAGAGCCCTCCACTTGTCCCTAACCTGAGCCAAATCAGTACAACTCATACCATCCCATCCTATCTCTCTGAGATCCATTTTAATATTGTCCACCCACCTATGTCTTGGTCTTCCTAGTGGTCTCTTTCCTTCTGGTTTCCCCACCAATATCCTATATTCTCCCCCACACTTCAGTCTTAACCTTATTAAATTAAATATTCAAAAATACCAAATACAGATTTCAAAAACTTATGAATAAGCACGTTTCATAAAAATGACGACAGAAAAACTAATTTTGACATTCCTACCTACCGGCAGAATTAATACTACCTGCGATCAGCGAATGAATGGCTTTATCGGCGTACTGTGTTACCATAATCTTAAGCAACGTTATGAAGATATGTCGAGATTATTATTATTATTGGAGGGGGTGGGTTTCCCCATGCACCCCGACTAATAGTCTATTGTACGTCCCCCTTTGATATTCTACCAGTCGCCATACCCTACCGGTACTGGTGCGTGCTATCAGCCCCGTTCAGCCAACGTGGTCGGCCCTCGGTACCCGATGCTTCCTCCATCCACCAGAAGCATTAGAAATTACTTGGGCGGGAAACTTGCCTAATTTTGCTCAGAGGTCTCCTAGAGACATGAGGTTCTTTTACGTGCCGTAAAGCTACGACACGGGACCCACGGCTTAAAGTCCCTCCCGGAGGACTTGTTCCCTGAATTTTTCCGCCCTTAAAAATTCCACGACCTCCGCCGCGTTTGAACCCGCGTACCTTGAGTCATGAGGTGGGAACGTTACCCCTAGACTACGGAGGCCGCTAAGATATGTCGAGATACCTTTTAGAATGTTTAAAGGATACATTAGTAATGTAGTCTGCAAATTGTTAGAGACCGTGACTAGGAGTTCAGTTACTTCCGTGTTTTATTTATTCAGCTGATGCCGAAGAAAAACTACCCTAGGTTGGTTTTATATATATGTATCACATAAAAATAATAAGAATTATTCAGGTCTCGAAACTAGACCCGCAGGATGTAAGATCTGTGTCAGTCTTTCACAGTGCGGGGCCACAGTTCGTTTCTTCTTCTACCCCGACATTTTATGGAAAAGGGAACACAAGAGCACAGTATGCAAAACATAAACAATTGAACATAAGAAATGGAACAAGATTGCTTTTTGTGATTCTTATTGTGCTTTCCTCAGTTATATCATGGACTTACAACAGTGTTTCCTTAAGGAATTAAAGTTGTTTATAACCTGAAAAAAAATGGTGATGGGATCATTAAGAACGAAGGCGAGGATGGGCTGAAATTTTGCTGATATTTTTGGGCCTTTGTTTTAATGTTCCACTCAAAATGGTTATTCTTCACGGTAGCTTCTTTGTATCTTCATAACGACAGATGGAAACGCTGACATGACAAAAGCGTTAAGTTATACTGTTAGAAAGCTCTAAAAATGTGATATGTATACACTCTGATCACGTGACTGGCAGATAACGGGTTTTTGCTGCATTTCTTTGTTTAAACCCCGCTGTTCTAATGTTGCTATGGCGCTCGCTATTTATAACAATGTAAACAAGTGACGGATGTTTAGGCTGGGATGAATGAACCGAGGATGTGCAAGGGAATTAAATCGCAAAAAAAAAAAATTATCATTGTTCCCTATATAAAGGATCAAACAGAAAGTACACGTACTATTACAACAATATAAAAAAGTGTATTTACAGCTTAAAAATTCTGTCACGTTCACTCTGTAGCTGTCTCTAGGGTTTCAATTCGTGAAAGCTTAATTTTGATAACGTAAAAGTGATGATTTCAAGCAAAAATACTGTGACATGACGGACGAAAGCCAGAATAGGACACCTAGAAAAGACATCAGTAACTGACACAAGGGCACAGTATCCTCCCGTCAGAGAGGGCGCCCCACATGGACAAACTCGCAACTGCCTGGCCAGTAATAACAATCTGGTCTTGGGCCCGAGATGCGGCTTTTTTTACTGCTAGTGGGGTGGGACTAAGTCCCTTGTACTGCGGCCACATCTGGCCTATTGTACCAGCCCCAGATGATAGGTGAGGGTAATTGTGGAGCAATTGGTGGAATGAAGATTGGCAAGGGAAACCGAAGTACTAGGAGAAAACTTACCCCAGCGCCACTTTGTCCACCACAAATCCCACTTGACCAGACCCGGGATCGAACCCGGGCCGCTGCGGTGGAAAGCCAGCGACTAACCGCTTCAGCTATGGCACGGCCCAGGTGCGGCTTAATACCAAGAGAGACTGGCCGAATGACCTTCGGTCGTAACATAAATTTTGATTTTGACACCCCCTTGGGAAAAGTACGACCTTGTGACATACATAAATGAACAAATACAGTACAATTGCGAAAGGCTTGTGGACTTGGTATTACAAACGAATGCCTCGGGTATCTTCCAAGAAGACAAATGGTACATCTGACACACTTATTTAATCACTACCATCGGCTCTGCCATTTTCCAAACCCTTGGAAAGAAGCAAAAGTCATGTTACCGAAACCCGGTAAGGACCCCAAAATCTCTTCAGAGTTTACGTCCGGTTGGCCTCTTGACCACAACATGCAAGCTGTTCCAGAAAGTTATTCTGAAAATATTCCAAAGGCACATTGAAGAAAGAGGCCTGCTTAATGCAAGCCAGTTTGGTTTCCGTGCCCGTCACAGCAGGCCTCAATGTATGAGGCTTACGGACCACGTCACCTCAAATTAACAATAACATGTCCACGGCTCCGGTATATTTGGATAATGCACAAAGCCTTTGGTGCAACATGGCAACTTGGCTTTCTATATAAATGATCTAAATTATAAAATTTTCGATCCGTCTGATTAAGCTTCTCAGTTATTTTCTTTTTAAAAGAAAATTCAGAATCTCGGTCGAAGGTTAAATATCTTCTCCATGGATATACAAACAGGGGTGCCACAAGGTTCCGTTCTGTCCCCCACATTGTACAGTATATATGTGTGTATATGTATAAATGATGGGGCACGCGGTAGCGTACTTTGTTGAGGCACTATGCTACAAGCCAGAAGGTCGCTGGTTCAAGTCCCGATGAGATCATTGGATTTTTTCAATTTACCTAAGCCTTCCAGCCGCAATATGGCCCTGGGGTCGACTCAGCCTCTAACAGAAATGAGTAGCGGGAATATTCTTGGGGGTAAAATGCGGCCAGCGCGTAGGGCTGACAACCTTTCCCGCCATGTGTGAGCCGATTGTCTAGAGAATGTGGGAACCTCAACATCTCGCAACCCTATGGGCCTCCAAGGCCTGTGACAGGGATAACTTTACTTTTTTTACTTTTTATATACAAATGATATGCCCCAAGGAACTAATGTCGGTCTCTTTGCTGACGACACCTGTATATATGCGACAGATAGTAAAGTGGGGTATGTTCTCAGAAAGCTGCAGTGAGGTCTCAGTGCTATTGAGACGTGTGGGCACTGGAACATAAAATCATATGACTGTAAGACTCAGGCTATCTGCTTTTCTCATGAACCTAGGCTTCCGGAGCTCATCTTACACTGAATGGACTAAGTATCCCCTCCGTCAGTTATGTAAAATACACGTACATCGGTGTCATCTTCGACGAGAGGATTACATGGAGACTGCACATAGAAATGTTTGAAGTCAATGCCTTCAGAACATTTATCAGAATCTGCTCCCTATTGAGAAGTGAGCCTTTAAGCGTCAGCATTAAACTATCCCTCCATAAAGCGCTGATTAGATCAATAATGATTTATGCTTGCCTCGCCTGGGAATTCGCGGCAGACACACACCTCTTAAAATTGCAGCGCCTGCAAAACAAATTCCTCCACACCATTGGAAAATTTGCAAGTTGCATACTGGTCCGAGATTTGCACACGGCTTTCAACCTTCTGTATATATATGGATATATAACAATATTGTGCAGGCAACAAGCGGAAGTCATACAAAATCATGAGAACGAATATGTTCGCGGTATAGGACAAGGTGAAGCCAAACATAGAAAATATCACCATCATCAGTAATCTGTCAAGACGACAGGTCCACAGTCTCTTCCAAAACAATTCCTCCACTTGATGCGATCTAGAGCTTTCTCCTTCAAATGAGAATATCCTCTTCTGTCCCCAAGGTCATCCAGCATCTTCTTACGTCTTCTTCCTCGTCTTCTTGTCACTTCTATCCGCCCCTCTATCTTTCCTTCGATAACTTCTTTTAGAATGCAGTTTCTGCGTAAAACATGAACAATCCAATTAGCCTTCCGTTTTCTTATTTCATGTAGGATATTCCTCTGCTCACTGACTCTAATTAACACTTCTTCATTTCTCACATTAGAAAATATAAGAGGTATAAATTTGGCGGCGGCCAAACTTGCGACTAGGCTGCCACTGTGGCATAAGATATGTAAGATAGGCATGATCTGCTCTCTGTACTGACAGAGGGCTTGTATATAATGCAAAGAGAAGAATTTTCAATAACACGCTATATGTGATACGTACATTTGACGAAGGCCAAGCTTATTCATAAGAGACAAACCCGTCGTCTCGTCAGAGAGGATGTTACATAATGACTTATGACCCTAAGGGTTTCAGTTGCAAAAAAAAACTGTGTTCGTGAACCTCAAGGGGCTTGGCACGAAGACGAACTGATTGGCAGTAAATCGCCAGTCGTAAAGTAACTCTGACTTTTAATCAGTCGAGATTGTGAGGGATTTGTTATGTGTTTGATTTGAGAGCCGCCAGCCGTGGAGGACAGGAACCGTTGCTCACGGAAGCCGAGTCGTAACCTAGCAACGGCCAATAAAGACGAACTGAGAAGTCTTAGTCTGTGCTGTACTGAAATGTGGAGTGTGTAGGTTAGCGATAACGTAATTGCTTATAGTTACGAGTTATAGATGTTCAGTAAATCCAATTACCAATCCAAACCACGTGAATAGTCACTAACACGTGATATTACTGATAAATAATCTAGACGAAACACATCTTGGCTGAGCAGGGAATAAAATGGAGATCTTCCACTCTGCAGGATGAGAGTCGATAAATAGTAGAAATACCTTAAAAAGATTTTATCTGGAGCATTCAAGACAAGACTCCTTCAAGGGTCTTACCAAGTTTGGGGCGTACATTGGAAACTAATATGCTGAGTGCTTAAGGCTACTGGAATTGTTTTCCCCCAAAGGCAGCACTAGTTACCAGTAACACCGCGAATTAAATCATGCTGACAATGAATATACCAGCCCTTCAAAAAGCAGGAAAAGTCATTAATATGTTAGCACATAACTGAGTATTACCCTTAAAAAAAAGTAAGTAAAGGTATTCCTGTAACAGGCCTTGGAGGCCCATAGGGCAGTGAGACGTTGAGGTTCCCACATTTTCTAGACAATCGGCTCATAGACGGTAAGGTTGTCAGCGTTACGCGCCGGCCGCCCTTAACCCCCAAGGAGATTCCTGGTGCTCATTTCTGTTAGAGGCTGAGTCGACCCCAGGGCCATAGTGTGGCTGGAAGGATTAGGTCAATTGAAAAAAAAATCCAATGACCTTATCGGGATTCGATCCCGCGACTTTCCGGCTTGTAACATAGTTCCTCAACTAACTACGCTACCGCGTGCCCCCGAGCATTAACCTAAGCCTAATTAATCTAATTCGGTCCCTGTCGTCCCTTGTATTTAACATCAATTTTAGTGGTAAAAAGGTAAATTATCCCTGGGCTTAGTTAATTAAGCATGCCGCCGTGTGAGCATGTGTGGGGAGTGGAAGTTTAGCTCCACCGATGTTGACCAAGGCATTAAATGGAGATGAGTGGTCAGGTTCACGCCCCTGCCGCTTTACCCTGAAGGAAACAACCCTCGGTACACATTGTATAAGAGGCTGATTAGACCCCGAGCTGGTCTGAACGTTATGGGCAAAAATCTCTTACAGGAATCGAACTCAGAGCCCAAGGTAGTCCAGCCTACTTACAGGCTGACATATCCCGGCTCCCAACAACTATTATAATAGATTAGAAATTGTATAATACAAGAACTACATAAATACGGTCATTTATGATCGAACACATATTCGTATAAATTAATGATTTTTCATAGTTTCTTAAAATTTTCTTTTGACATTCAGCTTTCCTATACCTAATTTTATGCTTCTTACCTCTATTTTGTGTTTGCATATTTTGTTTATACATACATCCCCTTCTCAAGTGGTTCAGTACCTGGTGATAAGGACTAACCTTATCTAACCGTCCCCAAGATTAAGAAGGCTTCTCGTTCGAAAATTTGGAGTCGTTATTTTTAAACGTCTGCTAGACCCGTCTCTTCCAAGCCCACCGGTTCCAAACAGCTTGCAACTTGCGTTCCATAGTCCCACCGCGACAAGACAAAATTTCTTGTCGTATAATTTAATGTTCTCACGGCTCTGATTATGAGTTCTATCTTCTGGGATATAAAGCCGTGTAGTCCGTTGAAAAATTCAACTGACGTTTCGGAGTAAGATGTACCCTCCATTTTCAGGGTCGAAGAATAATCCGAGCAAGAAACTACCCTGAAATCAGGCGGCAGATGAAGGCAACATGTTCTTCCGAGACGTCGTTTAATTTTCAACGGACTACTCGCTTTATATCCCAGAAGATAAAACTTTTTTTTTGTTTCAATTAGTATTACAGGTCTCTAAATTTTGCCGTTAAATTAGTCATTAATGATAGGTATTGCCGGTCACGGTAGCCGAGCGGTCTAAGGCATGTACTGTCTTCGCTCGCTTGGAAACCGGGATCGTGGGTTCGGATCTGTTTCCTGTGAGGTACGAACTGAATTCTTATATATTATTCTTATACACTGCCGGTCACAGTAGCCGAGCGGTCTAAGGCATGTACTGCCTTCGCTCGCTCGGAAACCGGGATCGTGGGTTCAAATCCCACTCACGGCATGGATGTTTAGTTTGTGTGTGTGCGTTTTTCTGTGTTTGTGTACAGGTAGAGGCCTTGCGACGAGCTGATCACCCGCCCAAGGAGTCCTACCGAATGTGTAAGATCTAGAAAAACCGAAGTGAACGAAGAAGTTCATGGAGGTAGGCCTAGGCCCACTGGGGCTGTATGCCAAGGGAAAAAAAAATAGGTGTTAATTTTAAAGCCTTACGTCCCAGGCCATCATCAGGTTCCGCCAATGGGATGCGTACCACTGGTTGAGAAACAATGTTCTGCCTTCTGAAACAAGAAAAGTAATGATTACGATAGACTGTAACATTGCCCCTGTATCCATGCATATATATCGATACATATCGATACAGTTGAACGATTTGTAGGGCTACGCGGTAGCTTAGTTGGTTGAAGCACTTTGCTACAAGCCGGAAGGTCGCGAGTTCAAGTCCCGATGAGGTCATTGAATTTTCAATGACCTAATCCTTCCAGCCGCGCTATGGCCCTGGGGTCGTATCAGCCTCAACAGAAATGAGTACCAGGAATCTTCCTGGGGGGTAAAGGGCGGCTGCCGCGTAAGGCTGACCTCATCGCCATCTGTGAGCCGATTGTCTAGAAAATGTGGGAACCTCGATATCTCACAAGCCTCTAGGCCTTCACGGCCTGTTACAGGGATAGCTTTAATTTTCACCTTTTGGCCGATTTTCATGTAATTCGGTGCCGGTACTCGGCCATTTGAATACAGTCCAGTATAAAAGCCTGAAGTTTTGTACATTGATCTTAAGAAAGTATTCAATTTCGTCATGGAATTTTGTACTCTCTAACATAACATGGCGGTTTAGTAACGATAGTTTGTTACTTAATGGGGGTCAAGCATGCGAAACTTTGGCTTTGACTATGAAGAGTACTATCTACAGAGAGAACTCGATGTTTCTGAGGAAAATATCGCCTCCATTTTCAGGATATAGAATAAATCAAGGAAGAAAGGAAGCTTGCCGCATGTTTCTGTTGGTTTATTTCTTGGATTAATTTCGACCCTGAAGATGGAGGTGATATATTTGTTCAAAACATCGGGTTGTCTCCTAAATACACGACGTTACAACCCAGAGGATCGTATTCTTTATTTATAAATTGTTTATTAAATATGTTTAAATTTTATAAATATGAGGGAATGGGAAATTTTGAATTTATGAGTGACATTTTCCAGGAAGTTCAAATGTATAGAGCCTAATAGAAAAAAATTACACACGAAAGCAAATAGCAAATTGTACCTTTCTGCAGAGCCTACAAATTACTTTATATCTGGGAGATTGAGCTCCGGAAAATCTTCTCTGAATTTCCTGTAATGAACTTTATCATCTCTCCATTTTCCTCACATTTTACATCTCGAGACTTTCATACGAAAGTTCACATTAAACTAAAAACTCCTTGGCCTTTATTCCGCAAGCGAACTATACCGACGGAGCGACCGCCGCTTGTCGGCGAAGTTAGTGTCAAGTTTTGCGGATAGAGAGTGTCACGTGGCCAACGCAACGAATCCCCACGGCCTTTAATCTGGGTTCTCTAGACCGGAGCCGCTATTTCCTTGAAATAGCTCCTCAATTATCCTCACGAGGCTAAGTGGACGCAGTTCCAGACCCACCACTTTTTTTTTCAGAAAATGTGGTAGCGCCGGGAATCTAACCCGGGACCTCTGGATCTGTAGGCAGGAACTCCGACCACCAGACCACAGAGGCGGTCCCGACATTTCACATTGTATTAAAAAATGGTATTAATTTTCTAACGTATCGGATATTTGGCAAGGACTGCAAGTGCTTCTTGAACACACTGTATATACTAAAATAGCTACGGGGTTATCTCTAGAAGCTCCTGCTCTACTTACCGCTCTTATCTCTGTATTCAGTTTGTTCTTATTCTCTTCCCTTGATACTTTAAAGCTGAATTCTTCAGAAATTTATTTTAGAAGCAAGACAACTTATCTACTCCGTTCAACATGAGCCTCTAATACACCTCTGTACTGTATCCAACTCACTTACTCACTCATGGAGCTGAGCCCTTCTTGAGAACCTACTAATTGTACAGCTACTCAAGAATTTCCCAGCATTCTATGGTACCCGAAGTTTCATTACCGTGTTCACAAGAGCTCTCCACTTGTCCATCCTCTCTAATATCCATTTTAATATTGTCCTCCCACCTACGCCTTGGTCTTCTCTTTCCATCCGGCTTTCCCACCAATATCCTATATGCATTTCTCCTCTCCCCCATTCGTGCTACATGCCCTGCCCACCTCATCCTCCTTGATTTGATCATTCTAATTTTACTTGGAGAAGAGTACAAGTTATGAAGCTCCTCATTATGCAGTTCTCTACTGTATCCAAGTTGGGATACAGAACCAGCATGGAGCAACTTTTATTTACTTCAGTTCTACAGAGTTAGTGAGGTTCTGGGCAGCGCCATAGCTCTAGCGGTTAGTCGCTGGCTTCCCGATCCCGGGTCTGGTCAAGTGGGATTTGTTGTGGACAAAGTGGCGCTGGGGCAGGTTTTCTCCCAGACTTCGGTTTACCCTGCCAATCTTAATTCCACCAGTTGCTCCATAATCACCCTCACCTATCATCTGCGGCTGGTACAATAGGCCAGAAGTGGCCGCAGTACAAGGGACTTAGTCCCACCCCACTAGCAATAAAAGTGATCTTGTGGACTGTTTCGTGTCCGTCTTCCGGCAAACCGAAGGAATATAACAGTTCGGATCTGCTTCTGTTCTTCAGGCTGTACTCAGTTGGAGGTCAAGTACTTAAAATCTTCTGCATATAGTCTTTTTTTTTTAATTCGCGGAGGGGGGGAGTAGATTCCAGCTGGGTCATCTCGCCACGGCGGCCACTGTTTTACGTATTGTACCTGTCCTGGGTGATTATGATGATGGAGAATTTAGTGGAATGAAGATTGGCAGGGGAAACCGAAGTACTCGGAGGAAACCTGCCCAAGCGCCACTTTGTCCACCACAAATCCCACTTGACCAGACCAGGGCTCGAACCCGGGCCGCCGCGGTTGGAAGCCAGCGACTAACCGCTTGATCTATGGCGCGGCAAATAGACATCCTGGACCATACATGACAACTAAACACTTCAGATTACGAAAAATTTATTGTAACTATTAAAAATTATTTTTTTCTGTTAGTGGGAACTTTGGAATTATAGTCCGTTTTTATATCGCATTACTAAAATGTTTACAAACACAGTTCGTACAGTTTAATTGGTTCCTAGTTCTAAGGCTGACAGATAGATGCCGCTGGCGGCGGCGACTCCTGCCACGTGTCCGTGAGAACTACTAAAACTCAGACTACAGCAGTTAAATCTGATACATCATAACCCCGGATCGAGCCTCAATCCCACATAAATGCACTTGTTTGTACATTCCTCGGAGCTTTTCAAAATAAATGAATTCAGTGTACAAAAGCAAACGTCGTAATTCTTGAGGGAGCAGGATTGTGACGTAGCGCTGATTCCAGAGCCGTGTTCCAGGTGGTAGCATTCACGCTGTGTTGCATGTTTAAATTTAACTGTGGCTGTAACCAAAGCCTCCTTCCGGCCGTACTTAACCCCACGGATCACCTAATGCCTTCATGCTGTGAACGCAGGAGAGTAGTGGGAGGAAGGGGGGAGCAGGAGAATGATTAGAAGGATAAGAAGTGGAAGCAGAAGAAGGAGAAAATGGCGGTTAAGGAGAAGAATATGACAATAATATGGGAAGAGAAGAAGATAAAAGAGGAAAAGAGGATGAGTAGAAGGGAAAGGTGGAAGAAGGGGAGGAGAAATGGAAGGAAAAGAACGGGAAGATGGGAAGATGGAGGAAGAGGGGATGAGTAGAAGGCACTTGTGGAAGAAGAGGAGGAGAAGCGAAAGGAGGAGAGCGGAAGATGGGAAGATGGAGGAAGAGGGGATGAGTGGAAAGGAAAGGTGGAAGAAGAGGAGGAGAAGTGAAAGGAGAAGAGCGGAAGATGGGGAGATGGAGGAAGAGGGGATAAGTAGAAAGGAAATGTGGAAGAAGAGGAGGAGAAGCGAAAGGAGAATAGCGGAAGATGGAGGAAGAGGGGATGAGTAGAAGGGAAAGGTGGAAGAAGGGGAGGCGAAGTGAAAGGAGAAGAGAGGAAGATGGGAAGATGAATGAAGAAGAGGGAATGAGTAGAAGGGAAAGGTGGAAGAAGAGGAGGCGAAGTGAAAGGAGAAGAGCGGAAGATGGAGGAAGCGGGGATGAGTAGAAGGAACAGGTTGAAGAAGAGGAGGAGAAGTTAAAGGAGAAGAGCGGAAGATGGGAAGATGGAGGAAGAGGGGATGAGTAGAAGGAAAATGTGGAAGAAGAGGAGGAGAAATGAAAGGAGAAGAGCGGAAGATGGAGGAAGAGGGGATGAGTAGAAGGAAAAGTTGGAAGAAGGGGAGGAGACGTGAAAGGAGGAGAGCGGAAGATGAAGGAGGAAGAGGGGATGAGTAGGAGGAAAAGGTGGAAGAAGAGGAGGAGAAGTGAAAGGAGAAGAGCGGAAGTTGAAAGAGTAAACCGTCAAGTGTGATTGATAAAAGTTTTGTTTTAAAATTTTCATCCTTTACATGTTTCGGCCAAAACAGGCATCTGCAGAAGGATATATTCAGGACACATGGAAACTGCTGTTACCGTGGCACAGACATAGAAGTTATCTCTTGTAACTAATACCAAGATGTACATGTTAAAACATCTAAAAATTATTACGGTTAGTCTGTTTAATAAGCAGTGTTCAATTTTGTTTTAACGCAGAACCAACTTGGTTCGAGTTGTTACAGTTCTTCTCCTTAGCGGAAGTTGAATATATTGCACAGCGTGGTAAAGTTGTCTGATCCGTGGTTTCGTTTTCTGATCCGTGGTAGGAAGCAGAAACGGGGTAATTACATTTTTATGCAACGTAAGATAAAGGTAAAATTGTCCCTGTACTTAACTAATTAAGCACTACGCCGTGAAGGTGTATGTGGATGTATAGATCTACATTTTCGTGATCTCGGTACAAGTTGAAGATGAGTGGTCAGCTTCACTTCCCGGCCGTTTTACTCCCGGGGAAAGAGACCCCGGTACCCATTCGATAGGAGGTTAGGTTGACCTCAGAGCCTGTGGGAACGACTTGGAGAAGTGAAAATTGTTCTTCCGACCCCTCGATCATCCAGCCCGTAGCCAGTCGCTATACCGACTGAGCTATCCCGGCTTCTACATTTTTATATAATCTATATTATAAGCCGCTGACTCATCTGTTCTCTTTACAATCGGTATAATGACCACAAAGTCGAAGTTAAGAATGCCTGGAGTTTTACCTCTGCTCCCTCATGCTTCGTAGCTTTATGTTGAAGAACAGAGCTAACCCTGCTTCAGACATTACCCCCTTTCCGAGAAGCACAGCATAACAAAATTTTTATGTACTGTTTGCTAGAACATATAAAGTTGTAAATGTGAAACAGAGGAAGATGGAACAGACTTAATGGTGTCAAAGGGAAACATGAAAACATTAAATGTGAAATACATAGGGGCGCAAAAAACATATATACTCACTTTAACAGAGGTCACCTACGGACATTTTCGAAATTGAACCAAAATGAACTGAAATCACATATTCCCTACATTGAAGGGTGTACGCTGTATTTTTGGGCCCCATTTGTATATACACGCAAGACAGATCACAGTTTCAGAAAAGAAAGTAAAAAAAAGTAAAGGATCCCCGTAGTTGGTTGAGGGGCTATGCTACAAGCCGGAAGATCGCGGGTTCAAGTTCCGATGAGGTCATTGGATTTTTTTCAGTTCACCTAGTCCTTCCAGCCGCACTAGGCCCTGGGGTTGACTCAGTCTCTAACAGAAATGAGTACCAGAAATTTTCCTGGGGAGTAAAGCACCATAGGCTCGTAAGGCTGACAACCTTACCGCCATCTTTGAGCCGATTGTCTGGATAATGTGGGACCCTCAACATCTCACAACCCTATGGGCCTTCACAGCCTGACACGGGGATAGCTTTACTTTACTTATCCCTCTAACAGGCCGTGCAGGCCCATAGGGTTGTGAGATGGTGAGGGTTCCACATTCCTGTTCTTGGAAACGGCCCCTTTAGTGGCTCCAGATCTATTCATATCACCTCTCCAGCCTTGAAAACGACCCTTTTAAGGGCCCTAGAACTATTTCTCCCACATTCCCGTTCTTGGAAACCGCCCTTTTGGGGGCCCCAGAACTATATTTCCAACGTCTCTGTTCTTGAAAGCGGCCCTTTAATAGCTCCAAAACCTTTCGCCCTTCTCTTCATTCCTGTTGATTCAGTCAGGGCCCCTGTCTTCCCTCTCATATCAATGTACCACTTTCCCTACACCCATCTCACTCTTGTACCCTGAAGATGGAGGCAGCCTTATTGCTCATAAAAGTTGATAAACATCTATCAGACTACACGGCGTAAGATCCAAGATCTTCATACACATTCAAGTTGAACTCTCTAAATAAAATATCAAACTGTGACAGACAGAGTTTTAATGAGATTTCAAGGTATCGCAGTTCAAATAAGCATAATACCCACTGGTTATTTGATGACACGGCAGAATCTAGTTTAGTGCTGACTTCAGACACAAGATCTTAAGTAAAATGTATATTGTGCTTTCAGTCACATTATTGCAACAAGAAACGCGGAACACTGCAAATCGTTCGGGATATCGTCCTTGCTGACGCAAAGTTTCATGTCTCCATCAATCTGACACGTGTCTCCCAGATCTGGATATATATAACGTCGCCATTTTAGTGCAGATTTCTTATATCTTATCTTGTAAATGGCAGCTGTCATCGTTTTCATTTTGTCTGATGACTCCCCTCTTACAAATCGGTTCAGATGTGTTTCCGGGCTGTCGGTGTCATGTTCAGAAGCTTTGCCATTAATGTCTGGCTTCATATTTTCCCCGCAAGATAACAGATTCCCCTTCATCTCACAAGAGGTCAATATGCGGATAAAGTTCTCACTTTATTTTGTAAAGCAATTGCCGTTTTTATACAAACGAAGCACAAAAGATGCTGTTTCTGAGAGCTGTTGCCATGCATCGTAAGCAGACCCTACACGAAACAAACCATTGTA
This sequence comes from Cryptotermes secundus, assembly GCF_002891405.2. Classification (NCBI taxonomy): domain Eukaryota; kingdom Metazoa; phylum Arthropoda; class Insecta; order Blattodea; family Kalotermitidae; genus Cryptotermes; species Cryptotermes secundus. Next base: position 403,279 of record NW_019733847.1, on the reverse strand, counting down.
CATCGCGGTCAAGTTTATAGGGCTCTTAATTCATACAGGTCTATTGTAAATTAATTATTTGATAAGAAATTTGTGTGTTTTCGAAACTTCTACACATACAATCGTGAAACAATTTGAAAACATGTTAACTCACAGAGTTCATCTTGAAATATTCGGTATGTTGGCCGCCTCTGTGGTCTAGTGGTCAGGGTTTCAGGCTACAGATCCACAGGTCCCGGATTCGATTCTCGGCGCTACCAGATTTTCTGAGAAGTAGTGGATCTGGAACGGGGTCCACTCAGCCTCGCGAGGATAATTGAATGGAAAAGTAGCGGCTCCGAAATTAACGGCCGTGGGGATCCGTTGCGTTGTCCACGCGACACCCTCTATCCGCTGAAGTTGACGCTAACTTCACCGACAAGCGGCGGTCGCTCGGTCGGTATAGTTCGCTTGCGGACTAAAGTCGCGGTGTTACTGATTATGGTGGAGTTTATTTTAGCATTACGCCGATACGTCCCTTGAAAACTGCTTGTGGTCTGTCCGATTCGTCTCTAATGTTTCTCTTCTGTGTTTATTTTCAGGTAATCAATGGAATATCTCTCTTCAAGTTTTCCAGTCTGACTTCGGTACGGTGGAGACGGGACATGGCCTCTCGAGAACGGTAGGGAACAACGGTCTTCTTGAAGATTACTTTCTTCTGGGATGTCGTATAGCGTTTCGGATGAACATCTTGCCTCCATCTTCAAGATGATTTTCTCTTCTACCTTGAACATGAAGGCAGCAGGTTCTTCCAAGAATATTGGTATCTACGTACGACACTATACGGTGTCATATTCTAGAACAATGGTTCTCAACCTTCGTGAGACCGCGGCCCGGTATTCTTTTTATAAGACAAGGGCCGGTATAATTGATGACGTGGTCCGGTACCGGGTTGCGGCCCGGCGGTTGAGAAACAGTGTTTTAGAAAACTGTAATCATATAGTCCGTTCAGTGAGAACATGAAATCTCACGGCAGTTTTCGTTATAACGAAGCTCTGTCGGCAGCTGCGCTATACGTTAATATAGCTATATGTTCTGGGGTATACCGCAATGTAGTCCGTTGAAATTCGACCGACGTTTCGGAGGAAAATGTCACCTCCATCTTCAGGGCGACATGTTCATCCCAAACATCGGCTGAGTTTCAACGTACTGCACTGTACTAGTAGTCCTAGTAGGCAAAATTTATGTAACCACCGCAGTGAATACCTGAAATCCTACACAAGCATTAAGGTTCGGTGTACCTCAGTATGGTTCGTCTTTGCTGTGGCAGCATCTGCAATATTCAGATGTATCCTGCTCGTTGTGTAATAGTCTCTTTAACTTCACAGCTTCAATACCGTGTTACACATAGGCGACCCGCGACCCATAAATTAAGTGAACCTTAAAATGAGTTGGTACACGTAGAGAAGTGTCTCCATATGATAATTGTAGTGTAATATAATATTCACATATCAGTTAGTTTTCAATGAAATCTGCCATATGATTCACAAGGTGCACTGTACTACAAGCTAGACGGTTGTGGGTTCCATTCCCGATAAGGTCATTGGATTTTTCAGTTGACCTAATCCTTCCAGCCGCACTATGACCCTGGGGTTCACTCAGCCTCTAACAGAAATGAGTACCAGGAATTAATTAAATAATTTTCCTGGGGGTAAAGGGCGGCCAGTAGCCGGTCACGGTAGCTGAGCGGTCTAAGGCATGAACTGTCTTCGCTCGCTCGGAAGCCGGGACCGTGGGTTCGGATCTGTTTCCTGTGACGTACGAACTGAATTCTTATATATTATTCTTATACATTGCCGGTCACAGTAGCCGCGCGGTCTAAGGCATGTACTGTCTTCGCTCGCTCGGAAGCTGGGATCGTGGGTTCGGATCTGTTTCCTGTGAGGTACGGACTGGATTCTTATATATTATTCTTATACACTGCCGGTTACGGTAGCCGCGCGGTCTAAGGCATGAATTGTCTTTGCTCGCTCGGAAACCGGGATCGTGGGTTCGAATCCCACTCACGGCATGGATGTTTAGTTTGTGTGTGTGCGTTTTTCTGTGTTTGTGTACAGGTAGAGGCCTTGCGACGAGCTGATCACCCGCCCAAGGAGTCCTACCGAATGTGTAAGATCTATAAAAACCGAAGTGAACGGAGAAGTGAACGGAGAAGTTCACTGAGGTAGGCCTAGGCCCACTGGGGCTGTAGTGCCAAGGAAAAAAAAAAAGGGCGGCCGGTACGTAAAGCTGGCAACCTCACCGCCATCTGTGAGCCGATTGTCTAAAGAAAATGTGGGAACCTCGACGTCTCACAACCCTATGGGCCTCTACTGCCTGTTACAGGGATAGCTTTACATCTGCATAGAAGTTGTTTCTACACTGAAGTAAGATCTAAGAGCTCCCCAACGTTTTACTTCTTAAATTCCCCACAGTCTATACTAACAACATGGCGGATGCGCGAACTCGTGACGTTGAAGCCATACCAGCGCCACTCAATTTCCGTAACTTCTGTTAACCTAGTTTCTCTCTTTGCAGAATTTAAAATAAGATCGTGCTGGTTTGATGGCGATACCTGAATAATCATCAGATTTTGGCGTGTGATATTTCATAGAGACACATAAACGTAACTGTAAATTGCCTGTGAAAACGTGTTTTGTTAGTCAACAATCACGAGCGACGATGCGAACTTTGAGGTTATATCAAACAAATTCAACTTAAAACAGAACCTGATTTTGAGCAGTAAGTTCGTCACGCAAGACCGCCTCTGTGGTCTAGTGGTCAAATTTCCTGGTTACAGATCCAGAGGTTCGGGTTCCATTCCCGGCGCTACCAGAATTTTTGATAAGTCGTTGGTCTGGAACGGTGTCTACTCAGCCTAGTGATAATAACTGAGGAGCTATTTCAAAGAAATAGCAGCTCCGGTCTAGAAAACCGAGATTAATGACCGTGGGGATCCGTTGCGCTGACCACGCGACACCCTCTATCCGCTAAATTTGGCACTAACTTCGCTGACAAGCGGCGGTAGCTCGGTCATTATAGTTCGCTTGCGGACTAAAACCACGGAGTTTATTTTTAAGTTCTTCACGCAAAATAAAATAACATAACAGTAACATATCTGTAGGAATATATATCACATAACAGGAGATTATATTTTATATCTTCTGATTTAAAAATCTTTTGTTTTTATAGACTCATCTAAAATTTCTAACTTGTTTTTTTTATGACTACATTACTTTCTTTCTATTCGTATAACAAAAAGTAGAAATGAAATCTCCAACGTGGGATAAACTCTTCTGAAAATAATCTTACCAGAATTTACGGAAACTTCTCCAGAGCCTGGAGGCCACAGAACCGTCTGTATCCAACGACTTTTAGGGTCCCTTAGAATTTCGTCAGAGAAAGAGAGATTAAACGCTGGAGCAAGAAATAGGAAACTCCAAGGCACACATACAGGGGATCCCCCTCATTAACCCTCCATCTCATCATATTGCTGTGGTAGAGCAGTTCATTTATGAACTCAAGAATAAAAGTTATTATGTATTTATGGCGGCGTCTTCATCCTTAAAGTGTATAGAGGTTCTGGTGCAAATCCTAACATTATGATATTGAAGGACTCCTGCATATTTACACCCAGCGTTGGAAATCAAGATGGATCGGAGTTAGGGCAGAGGGCGTTATTGCTAGGGGGATGTTTCAGGCCCGTGCTGCAATGTTTCCCCTTCACGTTCACCTCCATTTCTCCCCAAACTTCTGCCAGTAATTTGCCTCGAGATATCGTGTCCTTAGTCCTAACGCCGTATGGATCTAACTGTTACAAACAGCCCTTACGGCTTCTCTTTTCCTTCTTCCGTTTATTTATTTTCCTTCACCTAGAACTTCCTTTCATTCTTTTGTGTCTGAGCCTCTCGCGCTTTAGGCTTTGTAACTGTTGCCATGGTTACTGAAGAATTTTCTTTTGTCGTGTTCTCTCAGTTATTAGAATGACCTTTCATAGAAAAGTTAAGCGCGCTTCGCCGCTGTCTCGCCCGAGTTTGATTTCTGTAACTTTTGGCGCGTCCACAACGAAAAGTTACAGAAAATCTGTTAAGTTTGGCATATCAGTTCATCCTTCTGTCTGTCCGCATGTAGAAATTAGAGAATATTTGAACAGATTTTCATTAAATTTGGTATTGGAGTGTACTTCGTCTACAGTAGGAATAAGGGTGAGATATAGTCAGTGACGTAGACTGCTACGTCATCATTGGGCGGATTCTAGATTCTGTTTTCAACGTACTTCTTATATTTGTACGCCACTGCAAAGCTCAAACATACCCGGGGCTATCCTTCCATAAGGTGGCCTACAGAAAGCTTGACGTACTTTGGTTCGTAGAGTAGGGAGTGGAGTCCAGCTGGGTCCACTCGGCACGGCGGCCACTGATTGGCCTATTGTAGCCTGCCCCAGGTGATTATGATGATGGAGAATTTGGTGGAATGAAGATTTGCAGGGAAAACCGAAGTACTCGGAGAAAACGCACCCCAGCGCCACTTTGTCTACCATAAATCATACTTGATCAGACCCAGGATCGAACCTGGGCCGCCGCGGTGGGAAGCCAGCGAGTAACCGCTTGAGCTTTGGCGCGGAATTAGTTCGTAGAGTAGATAGAATTTATTTGGCAACGAACTCAGATTCTGTTGATAGCTCAGTCAGTATAGTGATGGCCTACAGGCTGAATGGCCGGGGCACGATTCCCGGTAAGGGCAAAGGGATTCACCTCTACTCCACAGCATCCAGCCCCTTATCCACTGGGTACCGGAAATTTTTTCCCGGAGTTAAATCAGCCGGCGTGTGAACTTGACCACTCACCTCCATCCAACGCCGAGGTCAAGAATGGTGTAGATATACCTCCACTTTCCCATACATCTTCATTGTGTAGCGCTTAATTAATGAAAACTTTGCCTTTTTTACTTTATATTCCTCCGAAACGTCGGTGGAAGAAAGCCAAATAAGGAACAACAAAACGAGAGCAGTAAGTATAGCGGGTCTGTGCATTCTATTTCGTTCTTGTAGGTTTACTATTGGAATGGAGGTAGTACATTCACCCTAAACGTCAGTGAATTTATATCGAGCTACACGGCTAATGTAGATTAGGACACTGCATCGTAACACGAGAAATTGCTTATGACATGTACCGAGATAGCTTCTTCGATTTGTGAGCATATGAAGACAAAACTTTCCCTGCTGAATCTCAATCCAATATAAACCTCCACGTCCGTGAATAGAAAAGTAGGGTAATATGAAATGTTGGTATTCTTCGTTGGCGCTCACTTTTTATCCTTCGTGTTTCGTACGTGCTTTGGAGTATGCATGGTGTGTTCTCTGGTCTCTGTGTGTGTCTTTGCTTCGTTTTGACTCAGAAGAAACAGAGGTGGAGACATGATCCGATAGATGAAAGCAAAGGAATGAAAGAAAAGAACGGGGACATGGCGTAATGGAAGTGGTGACCTTGATTTTTGATTTACCATACCCTAAAGCACTGCATGTCTTCAATACACCATGAATTAATTAAATCTTTGCTTTGTCTACCACTATGATTCACAGAGATGGTCCCAAGATATAGACACATGCCTGACCAGCACTTTCTTGAAGTTCTATGGAGAAAGAAGTGCTCAACAAATTACAGCCTACAAAGTGATCTAGTATTTGGGTTTCCGGGGTTTGGTTCTCGGCAGGGGGACCACGTCTAGAGAGGCTTTTATTTCCGCCTGTTGTATTGTATTTTATTGTATTGGAGAGGGTGGGTTTCCCCATGCATTTAGACCACCTGTTGGTCCATTGTGCGTCCCCCTATGATATTCTACCAGTCTCTATTCCCTACCGGTACTGGTGCGTGCCATCAGTCCCGACTCAGCCAGAGAGTTCGGCCTCTACTGGCTCAGCGGTATCTCGATGCTTCCCCCATCTACCTTCCAATCCAACGAACAGTCTTATTCGCCCTGGTATAAAGTGGCTGGAACGTGAAGCTGACCGATCAACTCCGATGTATAAATTGATTTATTTAAAGATTGTATCAATAATTGTGACTGGGTAAAGCTTGCTACCATTTAGTCCAGAACCTTTTGTCTTCTCGTCTGCTGTCCAAAAACATAAAAATTAGAATATACAAAACTATAATTTTACCCGTGGTTCTGTATGGATGTGAAACTTGGTCTCTGACATTAAGGGATGAACATAGACTGAGAGTGTTTAAGAACAGGGTGCTGAAGAGAATATTTGGACCGAAGAGAGATGAAGTCACAGGAGTTTGGAGAAAACTGAATAACTTCATAAGCTTCATAACTTGTACTCTTCTCCAAGTATAGTTAGAATGATCAAGTCAAGGAGGATGAGGTGGGCAGGGCATGTAACACGAATGGGGGAGACGAGAAATGCATTTGGGATATTGGTGGGAAAGCCAGAAGGAAAGAGACCACTGGAAAGATCAAGGCGTATGTGGATGGACAATATTAAAATGGATCTTAGAGAGATAGGATGGGATGATGTGTATTGGATCGATCTGGCTGAGGATAGGGACCAGTGGAGGGCTCTTGTGAACACGATTTTTAATTTTCGAGTTCCATAAAATGCTGGAAAATTCTTGAGTGGCTACAGATTTGGCTTCTCCTCAAGAAGGGCTTAGCTCCATGAGTAAGTAAGTAATCAATAATTGAGATTACATAGCGCCGAGTGATTGGACAGTGAGTGAATAATGAATTGAAAATGATGTTGAAAGAAGCAATCGTGACCTTATCTGAAGGACTGTCCGGGAATTAATCAGGACTCAAACCGAAGCTAAGTGACTGAAAGGAACAAAGTCCTTCTAAAGGGGGTAGTAAGACACTCAGGTACCAACGAAATTTCCCTCCTGTTATGGAACTTGAAAGTTCGTTACGAAGCCCACCAATTTTCTTCTCGGGAGCCAGACGAATCCTTCAAACCTGTATCTTCAAGATACATTTCAATTTTCGTTTATGTCTTCTAGTCTTTTAGGTTGTCTTTGCCTTCAGGCCTTCAGATCGAAAGTTTCATGCGTGTCTCATACCTCCTATGCGTGCAACGTGAACCGCCCATCATTGAATTCATAATCCTGATATAGTAAACTGCCAGTTTTCCGGGAATACAGATATCCGTAATGCTCATCATACGATTCATGTAACTAAGCTACAAGCCGAAGGTCGCGGGAACGTATCCCGATGTGGTGGATATTTTCAATTTACCTAAACCTTCCAGCCGCACTATGGCCCTGGGTTCGACTCAGCCTCTAACACAAATGAGTACCAGGAATATTATTGGAATATTCCTGGGGGTAAAGGGCGGCCGGCGCGTAAGGCTGACAACCTTACCCCCGTCTGTAAGCCGATTGTCTAGAGAAAATGTGGGAACCTCAACATCTCACAACCCTATGGGCCTCCACGTCCTGTTACAGGGATAGCATAACTTTACTTTTTACTTTTATTAAAAGAACTTATTTGCGATGCTCGTTTGTTCACCTCCAGTTGGCAGTCCTGACAAAATCTCGCGCGAGTGAGGACTAAATACGACTGCACATGCGTAGTACTGACCATCCCACCACTACTGGGTTGGAGGCAAGTTTTTTGTCTGGTGAATGTGTTATTGACCTCTCGCAAGAATATTATTTTTAAATTATGCTTCTGATGGCGACGGAGAATTTTATGGGATTGTAGAATTGCAGAAATCAAGTGATTAGGAGCTACAGGTATGTGGTAACTATTACTGGCTCAGGTCATATGCAAGCCAACTATATGTAACAGGACGTTATTTCTATGGCAACGGACATGAGTCGAGGTTATACGGCAGAATAGCGTCTAATTTCATTTCCATGTCACAGTTTGTGGCTGTGGTTTGGATTGCATTTTAAATGGCACACCCTGTATAAACAAAAAAAAAGCTATAACGTGCCAGAATTAGTACACTACAAGCACATTTCCTGACTTCCTACAGTGTTAATGGTAGATTCATACAATGAGTTACGAATTAGGCCTATATTAAAATTAGTTTCTCTGTGGAAACAGAATCAGCCTCTTTGCGCATGTGTGGGCTGTGAATCAGATTTACTGGATGAAACACAGGGGTGAATGGATTCTGCTCCCCTCTCTTAGGGGTTGAAGTAAAATTAGTGTGATATATTAGTGTGGTGCCTCTTTCGGTTCTACAGATGATCTTCCCGGTTTTGAGGGCGGGGACTTTCTTCTCCCCTCGAATACCTCACACCGAGAGCATAAAAGGCAAAATTTGTATATAACAGAGCATATATTTGCAGCAATGGGGACGCTGTCATGTTCAGGAAACGTTACGTCCATAGGCTTTTATTTATACTGCAGAAACAAAGAATGGAGCGTTACTTCACATGCCATTTCGTAATAAAAGTTTCCTCCTTTCGGTGTTGGAGTGCTTTACCGCTTAATTGGTCAGAGAGAATGCGACTGCTCTGTTGTCGGTGGCGAACATACGCAGAGCCATCTATTGGCGTTTTACTTATGAGGGAATACAGTAAGACGCCCATTTGCTTTACCATGTCATTTAACTTGAACACTCTTCTTTCTTCCTCTTTTCCTGTTGCTTCAACTTGGAGCATAGGGCATCCGTGAAACTCTCGTTTAATTCAGTTTCTTAATCTTAGACAGTTGGTACGACTGCTTGAACGGAAGATCAGCAAGGCCGCTATCTAACACAAACACAGAAAAAAAAAGGCAAAGAGAGATGCATGCCTTGAATGGGATTCGAAACCACGATCCCAGTGTTCTAGCGAGCGAAGATATTTCATGACTTAGACATTGCGGCCACTGTGATCGGTAGCTTGAACATAGCTGCGTGGATTTTCACGAAATTTAATACTGGAGAAAGAGGTAAAGCTTTCCTTGTAACAGGCCGCGCAGGCTCATAGGGTTGTGAGACGTCGAGGCTGCCACATTTTCTAAACAATCGGCTCACAGGTGGTGGTGAGGTTAAGTAAAGCTGTCCCTGTATCAGGCTGTGAAGGTCCATAGAGTTGTGAGACGTCGATGCTGCCACATTTTCTAGACAAGCGGCTCACAGATGGTGGTGAGGTTAAGTAAAGCTGTCCCTGTATCAGGCTGTGAAGGTCCATAGAGTTGTGAGACGTCGAGGCTGCCACATTTTCTAGACAGTCGGCTCACAGATGGCGGTAAGGTTGTCAGCCTTACGCACCGTCCACCATTTACCCCCCAGGAAGATTCCTGGTACTCATTTCTATTAGAGGCTGAGTCGACCCCAGGGTCATAGTGCGACTGGAAGGATTAGGTAAATTGAAAAATCCAATGACCTCATCGGGAATCGAACCCTCGTCCTTTCGGCTTGTAGCATAGTGCCTCAACCAACTACGCTACCAATTTCGGACGTATCTGAGCGTATCTGGAGCGTAATTGGGGCATAACTCACTGAACAGTTGTCGGGATGAGTTTGTTTTCCATCAAATGATGTAGAGAGATACAGCATGAACCCATTCCACGCCCTTTACACTTTTCCCACAAGGCTTGGAGTTCCCGAGAAAATAAACAAAGTTGATTTTATACCGTCTGGAGGGACTGACGAAGCAAATGCACCAGAATTGTTAAGTTGTGCTTACATTTCCTTGCTTATTCTTTCTACATATCTAACACCCATTATCATGTTGTGGCACATAGATCCGTTACTGGGCAACGGCCGCGAAACAAACAGCTAGACAACGGCCGTTACTAGGCAACGGCCCGTAAACAGTAACAGAAGAAAAATATTTTCTGTGCTGTCCGTGCTGAGGTGTTATAAGCAGGACGAGTTGAAAGAAGTTTAGTTGGTTGGTGAATTAGTCAATGGAGTGGAGTCGGTTGGTGAGTGACTTGGTCGAAAGTTGCTGTAGCTGAAGCCGGGAACAGTTCGGTAACGCAGAGTAAGGGTAACTTCCGCCGTTGAAGCCGTTACCAAGCAACGGATAGGAAGAATGAGAAGACTTTACGTGTGCTATAGTTACAGTCATCTTTAAAGTGTCATAGTTATTTGTAGTTCTGTAAGTGTTCAGTAAATCCCATTACCAATCCAAACCCCGTCTATAGACACACTCTAAAACCGTGAGAGTATTATTCTCTTATCTACACCAATATCTCTCAAATGGAATTTTCCCTTTAGTTTATCTGCCATGCATTTGTATGAATTTCTCATCCCTTCCATGCTATATGTCTCTCCCATCTCGTGTTTGATTTTATCGCCATAATAATATTTTGTAAAACATTTTTCGATATAGCCGGTATAGCGACTGGCTATGGGCTGGACGACCGAGGGGTCGGAGTTCGAATCCCAATAGGTTCAAGAATTTTCTGTTCTTCACGTCGTCTAGACCGGCACTGGGGCTCACGGAGCCTCTTTTCCAATGGGTACTCGGGGTAAAGCGGCTGGGGCGTGAAGCTGACCACTCATTTCCAAAGAGTGTCGAGGTCAAGAAAACGTGGATCTGTACATCCATTCCCCCACACGTCTTCATGGCGTAATGTTTAGTAGTTAAGTACAGACACAACTTTACCCTTTTTTACCTGCCATGTAGGCGTATGGTGATGGAGGTATAGGTCCACGAATTCTTAACGTCGATGTAGACGGTAGTGAGTGGTCAGATCTACGCCCCTGTCACTCTAACTCCACCAGAGAGCGGGAAAGAAGTTGGCTGGCCCCCAGAATCCGTCTCGACGCTGCGGAGAATGGAGAGATCGCTACCTATGACTGGAATCGAACACCAGTTCATCGGTCATGGAAACCGTAGCCTAGTCCCTATGCAAACTAAACGGTTCTAGATGCAGTAATTATTTTTTTTTATTGCTAATGGGGTGGGACTAAGTCCCTTGTACTGCGGCCACTTCTGGCCTATTGTACCAGCCCCAGATGATAGGTGAGGGTGATTGTGGAGCAATTTGTGGAATGGAGATTGGCAGGGGAAACCGAAGTACTCGGAGAAAACCTGCCCCAGCGCCACTTTGTCCACCACAAATCCCACTTGACAAGAACTGGGATCGAACCCGGGTCGCCGCGGTGGGAAGCCAACGACTAACCGCTTGAGCTATGGCTCAGCCTCCTCTCACTCCTCACTCCCCACTCCTCCCGCTTTGATACCAGTATTCTACTCAGCACCCTGTTCTCAGACGCCATTAATCTATGTTTTGCCCTTAGGGAGGAAGAGAGACATCCGTACACGCATACAACACATCTCTTTAATGAATTATTCATGAAGAAACGTGAATTAATTACGCCACATGTAACTTCCAGGAAACACATCGGCTTACTCGGGGCTCGTGCCAGTCCTGTGACGTATGTTTCAGTGTATTTTTGTGACCCTGCCCGTGAAATCGAACTGTTTAACTGCCTTGTTCTGTTCAGGCATATTCATCAAATGACTGAGCGAAATACAATCCTCTGTACACCCTAAACCCCGTTACTGATACAACATGCGCCGTACTGGTCTGTAACCTGCGCGTATGTGGGTGTGTTGATGTACAGTTTCCACGAAATTACATGTTCTTCTTCTGGGTTATGGAACGACGCTTTCAGCATCGAAACTAACTCGCTTAGGGTGGGGAGTGGTGTCCAGCTGGGTCCACTCGGCACGTCGGCCACTGATTGGCCTATTGTACCTGCCCCGGGTGATTATGATGATGGAGAATTTGGTGGAATGAAGATTGGCAGGGGAAGCCGAAGTACTCGGAGTAAACGTGCCCCAGCGCTACTTTGTCCACCACAAATCCCACATGACCTGACCGGAGCTCGAACCCGGACCGCAGCTGTGGGAAGCCAGCGACTAACCGCTTGAGCTATGACGCTTTCAGCATAGAAACTATGTAACGATGGTTGGTAGAATAACTGATGAACTGGTAGTAATTGAAAAGGAAGCGGCCTTGATATTAACGCGGCATTATCCCGAAATTTCCTTTGAGGAACTGCGGAAAACGATGAAAATCCTCAGTCATGATAACCGGTGACCCTTCCGAGCACATCTTTAATACAGTTTACCTCTATATAAACCAGTTCCGTGCCAGGACAGCTCAGTCGGTATAGCTGCAAACTGTGGAATTGGTTTTAGATCCTTGGCAGGGACAAAGAGATTTATCTGTTCTTCATAGAGTCCAGACCGGCTCTGTGGCCCACATAACTTCTGATACAGTGGGTACCGGAGGGGGTTTCCCCGCAATTAATGCGGCCAGGGCGGAAAGATGATCATTCACCTTCATCTAGTACCAAGATTAAGAATGTCTGGAGCTGTACCTCCACTCCCGATAAGTTTTCACAGCTTAGCGCTTGAGAAAGAGCAGGGATAAGTTTCAGGTCCACTCTAAATGAATAAGGACTCAAATACAGAGTGTCCGGATGAAAGGTACCCAAAATAAAATAATTATATCTCAGAAAGCTTTTATTATACACATTTATGGGTTGCACCACTACAGAGGGAAACTATCAGAGTTTTTCTGAGTATATAACTCAATAAATTTCAACGCGGGCTCCCTTGGTGGCACGACAAATAACCAGAAGATCCAGCATGTTTGGCGTTACCGTAGCCACAGCGTCCCTTATGCGGGCTTTCAGCTGTTGCGGGTCGTTGATCTTAACCCGGTAGGCAATGTTCTTCACATAACACCACAAGAAAAAATTCAGTGACGTTAAATCTGGCGACCTAGGAGGCCAAGCGATTGGTTCACCTCTGCCGATCCATCTCCCAGCCATCTCTCTGTCCAAGTGATTCCTAACATGGTGGCAGAAATGTGGCGGCGCATGCGCGTAAGCCGGGAATGGAGTTTTCCTTTCCGATGACATACACCGGATACGTGTATGACAATTAGTTTCCGAGATATATATTTTTTTTTATTTTGGATACTTTTCATATGGATACCCGATATATAAAGCGCAGTTTTATTATCTTTTTGCTCGGATGTTAAACGTTAGGGCAAGGACAGAGATCAGAGGAGAATATTTGGGCCTAAGAAGGGGGAAATGATGGATGGCTGGAGAAACTTGCATAATGACGTGCTTCGTAATTTGTACTCTTCCCCAAATTTCGTTAAGATGATTAAAGCAAGAAAGATTGAACGAGAGGGGCATGTAATTTTATTTTATTGCTAGTGGGGTGGGACTAAGTCCCTTGTACTGCGGCCACTTCTGGCCTATTGTACCAGCCCCAGATGATAGGTGAGGGTGATTGTGGAGCAATTGGTGGAATGAAGATCGGCAGGGGAAACCGAAGTACTTGGAGAAAACCTGCCCCAGCGCCACTTTGTTCACCACAAACCCCACTTGACCAGACCCCGGGATCGAACCCGGGCCGCCGCGGTGGGAAGCCAGCGACTAACCGCTTGAGCTGTCTATCTATATATGGCTCTACAGCCCTTTTGTTGGTCATTTTCCGCTTTTTCAGTTTCTTAATCCTACTCACAGAGGGTAGGACTCCTTGGACGGGGGTTCAGCCAGTCGCAAAACTGCTACTTACACACAGAACATCAAAATCAGAATAAACGCACACAGACATCCATGCCTTGAGTGGGATTCGAACCGACGATCTCAGCGTTCGAGCGAGCGAAGACAGTTCATGCTTTAGACCGCGCGGCCACTGTGATCGGCGGGATATAGCCTAGTAAACGTTTACTGACGTTTCGGAGTGACATACTGCCTTAATCTTTAGGGTCGAAGAGAAAGCCAGGGTAGCTGAACATGGAGGCAATTTGTTCCTCTGTTAAAGGGGGAACAAAAATCTGTTTATTTTTGCAAGTCTACACGGCGTCACATACGAGAAGCTAGGATTCTTCAAATCTCACAGTGTAATGAAATTTCGTGACTAGTCCAGCGACTACCAGCTTATTCAAGTAGGGCTGCCATTAGTTTTTAGTACAAATTTCCACTCTAATTTCAAGATAATGCAGATGTAATCAGTTGTACACACCACCGTCACACGTACTTGTGATGGCACGGTGTACATCGTGACTAAAATATATGGGATAGATACACAAACATGGCGGAAGAAACGTGACGTAAGGACAGACAAGTGAAGATTGGAGCGCCAGCAACTGTGAGTGTAGGTGACGCCTGCGGCCCTGCCAGCGCCACAGCACAGAACGCTGTTTTCAGGAAACAAGACCTGCTGTGGCCTATCGCAGGTCTGACGATGTGTAGATCAGACCCACAGAATCTGTGTTACGTGTTTCAAAACAGAGACCGGCGCTGCCAGATTTTCTTAGATGTAGTGGGTCTGGAACGGAGTCCACTCAGCCTGGTGAGGATAATTGAGGAGCAATTTCAAGGAAATAGCGGCTCCGGCATAGAAAACCGAAATTAAAGGCCGTGGGGATCAGTTGTGTTGACCACGCGACACCCTCTATCCGCTAAAATTGACACTAACTTCGCCGACAAGCGGCGGTCGCTCGGTCGGTATTGTTCGCTTGCGAACTACAGGCCACGGAGTTCGTTTCAAAACAGAGAAGTAAACACTGCCGGAAGATGAAGATGACTGTATAATGGTAACGACACTTCTGAGGAAAGTTCTATCTCCATATGCAGGTTAGTAGAGTGAAATTGAAGGCGGTAAGTTCCTCTGAAACGTCGGTAAATATCTACCGGTCTACACGTTACCACATCCGAGACGACAGAGTTCAGCATGGGTAGTGTTTTTCATAACGATATGATGGGGCTGTAAGATCTTAGCGAATTGAACAGGTAAGAGTACATAGGGGGGATATACATTTTGAAAATCCAAGCTCTGGAGCACAAAATTCAGCTCAGAAACGAGTTAAACAATGCTGTTCGCNAAAAAAAAAAAAAAAATCAGTTCACTGTCATTTCAGATAAAAAGTCTGCCAATAAATGGCGCGTAAGCTAACTGCACAGTACCGAAACCGTTGATAAGAAAGATACATTACTTACTGTTTCTAATTCCGGTATTTATTGTTCAAGTGACAAAGTTAAGTTCCATATTAAAACCCATTTGGACATATGGGATTGAAATGTGGGATGCAGTAAACGAAAGTTTTACAAACGTTCCAGTCAAAAATGTTAACCTCAATAACAAACGCCCCATGCTTCGTATCCAAACAAACCCTTCATGCAGATCTCGGAATACCCTTCATAAAGGAGGTTATATAAAAAAAGAGCCATCAAATATAGAGATCGCATCGTTGACCACGACAACCATCTAATAAATGAACTCGCCGCCCAACCCCTGGCGAACAGAAGACTCCAACGCCTTTGGCCGGAAGACCTAACCTTTGAGACGCGTGAAGACCCATCAGTGGATGGTAATCAAAACAAGTTACTACGGTGCCCGAACATTTACTTACTGATCTGTTGTCACTAGAGTAGATTGTAAATTAGCAATCAAATAATAATAATAAAAAAAAGTGACAAAGTTGGTACAGTTTTCGTTTCCGAAAATTCCACCGTCAACGTCAGTGCACTTCGCAACTCGTGTGAGGACATGGCGTGTTGCTCGTCTGTAAAGTGAGATGGCTCTATCCCGGAAACCGTGCGGAATAGGACACATGTACATGTACACTTCTTTTATGCTTATAATGACCGATACTATGATATCCAAGAATATTGATATTTCCTCCTGGGACACTCTGTATAAGAACTTTAAAAGTGGATGCTAGTTGTCAGTAGACAGCAGACCACGCGTTATGGGAAAAAAATTGAACTATTGCAGTTTAATAAACAAATTACATGAAATGTAGTCCGCAAGCGAAATATACCGACCGAGCGACCGCCGCTTGTCGGCGAAGTTAGTGCTAACTTTAGCGGATAGAGGGTGTCGCGTGGTCAGCGCAACGGATCCCCATGGCCGTTAATTTCGGCTTATGTTGTACCTAAAATGACGTATTACAACGTGGCTTGATATATATTAAGTATATCGAATCTAATATGTAACATAATTCAGAATCAATACACTTCACCATCTTTATCACCAGCATCATCATTATCGCCAATTTAATTTCAGAGCATTTCGAACATTTCTGTTGCGAATTCAGCCCCCCCCCCCATCTCTGTCTTTAACACCAACGTGTCTTCTTACGTTTCGCCCATAACTAAAGGCTTATTCTGGTATTCTCATATCATCCATTCTTTGGAGGTATTCAAGCTACCGGGCTCCGTACCGCCTCATTTCTATCGTATATTGAATAGATTTATATTTATATTTTTGCTTATTACTTTTTAATCCTATCCATTCTTGTAATTCCCTCGACCGATCTAAAAAATTCCATTTCTCCGAATTGAAACTACCGACCCTTTCTCCCGTGTAATAATATCGGAAAATATTTCTTTTTTTGTAATATTTCATTTGCATTTCTTTCATAGTTTCCTTATTAAATTTTATCTTATAGTGTCTCAAATATTTTGGAATTCATTCAGTTATTTATTTACATCATTATGTTGACCATACGCTCTATCGAATCAGATAGTTCACATGTTTATCCTGTTCTTTACCTTCTGTTCCTGTTGTTCCCACCTGTCTTAATGTAAGACAGTCTCCTTGGGCATGGGATGAGACCGTCGCAAGGCCGTTACCTAACAAAAACACAGAATAAACACAGACATCCATACCTTGAGTGGGGTTCGAAACCACGATCCCAGCGTCCGAGAGAGCGAAGACAGTTCATGCCTCAGACCGCGCGGCTACCGTGACCAACAGTGTATAAGAATAATATATAAGAATTCGGTCCGTACCTCACAGGAAACACATCCGAACCCACGGTCCCGGCTTCCGAGCGGGCGAAGACATTTCATGCCTTAGACCGTGTGGCCACTGTGATCCATACATTCTTTATAGTAGTCATCAGTAATTATTTTACTTTTCTTTGGAGATTTTTATTTCAATGGTTTTTTTAAATCTTATAAATATTGTTACATAAACAGGAGTAGCTGTAAGCTGAAATAGATGAATGTGAAGAAATGTTCCGGCATTGTTACATTTCTTAAATAAGACATTTCTCTATCCACCATTTTGTTTCAAGTTTACTCTTGGTCCGACATTTTGTGTGGCGCCATCTCATAAAGTTGTCACAGTCTTCGAAATTGTTAGTCACGTATCCGTTTGACACACAAACTATATGGATATATGCCGAAGTGTTCTGATACATCAAAGCTAAGCGCGGTATTTCATGCTGCAAGAGTTCTAACAGAAATCTGTGACTCCCAGGTAATCATACTAATTAGGGAAATTTCATTTGGCGGCGACATGTTCTCAGCTCTGTACATCAGAGCTTCGTGTTCCATAGCTTTGACGTTTCATTTGATCGAGTAAATATTCTGTACATAGTTTACTATGGCTCTCCTAGGTTAAAATTAATATACTTCAACCACTATGGGGGAGCCATGATAGCGATTGGCTATGGGCTGGACGACCGAGGGATCGGAGTTCTAGTCCCGGTAGAGTCAAGAATGTTCTCTTCTCCAAGTTTTCTCCAGCCTGCAGTGTCTTCACTAGCCGTTTCCTATTAATGGATTCTTCAGCTTTCTCGCTCACACCAATCTCGGCTGGTCACCGTCTCACAACTTAACTCAGCTGAGTCTGAGTCTTATGTTACGATCGACGGTCAGTCGGCCAGTCTGTCTAGGAATAAAGCACCCATCTGGGGCTTGCGACCAGATTTTTACTATTGTCGGACAGTTTCGGGTTCCTTAATGTGGGGAGCTCTCTCTGACGAGAGGACGGGTCTGTTGTTTACAAATGCTGCTGGTCCTCGCCAGCGGAGTCATTCTTGAGTTCAAGTCCCTTGGGACTCGCGACCATATTTTACTGTCTCAGATTCGAGTCTTCCCTTTTCATCGCCTTCTACGACTCACAGGATCACGGTGGAGGTATTCGAACCCGTCTCCTCACGGGGCTTTCTAAACTAAGCCCCAGAATTGTCCCTTTGATAACCCTTCGGCACAGACCACATAGAAAACACAGTTTTTCTACTGCGTGCTTTTATGTTGCGGGAGTTAACCTAGTAACGGCCACAGTTTACAGAATCACCGCTTAGCAACGGGTCTATACGCCACAATATTGCATGCAGGGACTTTCGGATTCTGTTTTTGGTGCTGATTCTGTCGTTTGTGATTCGTGTTTGAGCGATATTTCTCCAAACAGAGGCTACTTTTAAATGTATCACGTCCGCTCACGCCTACGCGTGACACTACAGCACATGTAATTAAGTAGGCGCCGCAACTCAGGAATTCGTCTAAGGTCGTGGTCATGAGAGGCTATTCTTATACGGATATAAAGCAGGAACTTCGGAGCGTCTACAGGGCTTGGATCCATAGCATAAAGTCTGTCCTAAAAAAGCATTATCTTATGGGATGTGACGCCACGTATTCCTATAGGAGTTTACAGACGTTTCGGAGGGACATAAAGCCGCTATCTTCATGGTCAAAGACTAAGCCGAGTGAACTAGCAGGAAGCTCAGTAACAAGTAGCAAGTAGAGTACATATTCTTGTTGCAAGCTGTTTACTTGTTTGGGTTATAGTTTGACCCTGAAGATGGAGGCATTGTGAGCCTACGAAACGTTGATAAATTTCTGAAGATAGGATCGTCTTTCAGGCTACAAAGAACAAGACAATGCACATGGACATTTTTAATATCCATACCTGGATTCAAGACCTCGATCCCTTGTTTGAAAGGTTCAGGACAGTACATTCCTTACCTTGTCACATGTTTCTGCCTGTTTATTGCTTGGATTATTCTCCTACCCTGATGATGGAGGCGATGTTTTCCTCCGAAATGTATAGATTTCACCTAACTACGTGGCACTATACTTCATAGTCACCCGAGATTCACCATGCCTTAGCTTCACATTCCACCCCTCTCAAGATTAGTTTAACTTCGTATGTGATACTGAACAGGATAGAGCGCCATTTTCTGTCCCTTGTCTCTACTGTAACAGCATCGTACTTTGGAGGCAAGGCTTCTAACTTCTAACTTCGGGACCATCTGCCGTGAAACATACAGTAGGATATGTAAAGAAGTGCAGGCTGATGGGGTGGGGGCTCAGCTTTCCGGAGCAGGCATGTGATTTGTTGGAATGTCCCACCAGATGGCCTCTGGGCCACCGAGATGAGGGCGTCTCAAGCTCAGATAAAACCAGCTGATGATGCTGTATGGAGCAGCAAACAGCCGCAGTGTCTATCGTGTTACTTCAGAGTGTCACGGCTTAAATCGATATAAATACTCTTTTTCTGGCAGTAGTTGCGGCTAATGGTAGTTATTTCCGTATTAGGCCGCGCCATTGCTCAAGCGGTTAGTCGCTGGCTTCCCACCGCGGCGGCCTGGGTTCGATCCCGGTTCTGGTCAAGTGGGATTTGTGGTGAACGAAGCGGCGCTGGGGCGGGTTTTCTCCGAGTACTTCGGTTTCCCCTGCCAATCTTCATTCCACCAAATCCTCCATCATCATCATAATCACCCGGGGCAGGTACAATAGGCCAATCAGTGGCCGCCGTGCCGAGTGGAACCAGTTGGACTCCACCCCCCACTAAGCGAATATTTCCGTATTAAATTTGATGACGTGAATTTTTTTTCAACTAAACTGAATTTCAGCTATATTTATGTGACTTTAACTTTCATATTACTTATTTTGTTTTATAGAGGTCTGATTTAGTAACTTACTTAAACAAATAAGGGGTATGCATGTAGGATATTGGTGAGAAAGCCAAAAACGCGAGAGAATATTATGCCACTGCCTTTAAAATGTGATACTTTGAAGGATACTGTTTTGATGCAACACCGATCATATAGAAAACGACGCCTCCAATAATTCTTCGTTGCCACAGGAACGTTTTCACCGACTTGTTACCTAGCAGTCATGGGGGAAACACAGACCCACAGACAAAAGGGTCCAACATTTTTCTATTGGTGCGTGTATTCGTTGCCGCGGGAACGTTTTGACTGAGCCGCTGCCTAGCAACGATATGGGGATACACATACAGACAGAGGCTGTTAGGAAAGATTTATGAAGTACGCCGTTGAGTAGAGCTCAGGTGCCATGATACACATACCAAGATCCGTAAATTTGGGTTCAGGAATTGAAATTTAATGGGGGGGGGCGGAATTCACAGATACATAGACGGCATGGCGACCTAAAAAACAAAACAAAAAAACTCCGTGGCTTGAGTCCGCAAGAGAAATGTACCGACTGAACGGCCGCCGCTTGTCGGCGAAGTTAGTGCCAACTTTAGCGGACAGAGGGTGCCGCGTGGGCAGGGCAACGAATCCCCACGGTCGTTAATTTCGATTTTCTAGACCGGAGCCGATATTTCCTTGAAATAGCTCCTCAGTTGTCCTCACGTGGCTGAGTGGACCACGTTCCAGACCAATTACTTCTCAGGAAATGTGGTGGCACCGGGAATCGAACTCGGGACCTCTGGATTTGTAGCCTATAACTCTGACCAATAGACCACAGAGGCGATTTCAGCATCCTGTTGCATTATGGCATAATTTTAGATCGTAAGTATACCGTCTGTAATGCAACAACAAGCTTATATAAAAGCCACTAAAATATATTTAATACACTAAAAGTGTTTGTTAAATACTTTAAATGTCATTAGTGGAGCCCAACTGGGTCCACTCGGCACGGCGGCCATTGATTGGCCTAGTATACCTGCCCCGGGTGATTATGATGACGGAGAATTTGGTGGAATTAAGATTGGCAAGGGAAACCGAAGTACTCGGAGAAAACTCGCCGCAGCACCCTTTTGTCCACAGCAAATCCAACTTGTTTAGATCCGGGATCGAACCCGGGCCGCCGCCGTGGGAAGTCAGCTACTAACCGCTTGAGCTATGGCGCGGCCCTTAAATGTCATTAGCTATATACATTAATTCCTTGTTGCAACATGTTTCGGTTACATATGGGCCATCATCAGGCAACGTTTTTTGGAAAGACAACTGCACTGTACACTTTGTGTTCTGTGCTCTTAGGCACATCCTTGTTTTTGTTGTTTAATTTCTTTCGTAGAATACTTGTAATGTATCTTTTATGGCTGCTATTTCAGTGTTTTTATGCTGTTTATTTTGTTGTGTATGCTTTCAGTGTTGTCTTCCCTCACAAGCCTACTTCTATTATTTTTTTCAACCCTCACAAGCCTACTTTTATTATTTTCTTCAAAATAAGGAAAATAAACTATAAATTATCCGATGAACAGTGGACCCACAAATAAGTAAGCCATGCGAACTTGTGAAGGGCGAGGAAACACTACTCAGGGCAAAGTTTACGTTTTCATCCCAACATATTTTTGAAAATAATACAAATATTTTTATTCTTTTATTAAGATGGGGGGGAAAAAGTGGTAATGTAACAAATTATGTTGCTCTGATATTAATATGGTAACTGGCGCATCACTGAAGCTTATTTTCTGGAATGTTTGTACGGTTGTATGTTACCAAAAATATCTTCGAGCAAAACAAGTGTTCTTTTTTATCTGCACATCCCTTATCCATCAGTATATCAATGCAGCGTGCTGAAGTCGGTGCTTTTAATGTTTGTTTCATGTTTTGACTTCATGGGACAGTTCTCTTTACGAGGGGATGTTGTTTACATAAATGTGTTCCTTTCTTTTATGGGATCTGAGAAAATATTGCCTCTAGCGTAAATTACATCACACCCTACAATTTCTTTACGTCTGTCGATGCCTCTTTGGCTGATCACAGTGGCCGCCCCGTCAAAGGCATCAACTATC
This sequence comes from Cryptotermes secundus, assembly GCF_002891405.2. Taxonomy (NCBI): domain Eukaryota; kingdom Metazoa; phylum Arthropoda; class Insecta; order Blattodea; family Kalotermitidae; genus Cryptotermes; species Cryptotermes secundus. The sequence continues at coordinate 381,575 of NW_019733847.1, read as the reverse complement.
GTCGCCCGCTCGAATACTGGTGTCGTGGGTTCGAATCCCATTCGAGGCATGGATGTTTATGTACGTTTATTCTGCGTTTGTTTTGTCCTGTACAGGTAGCGGCCTTGCGACGGGCTGATCCCTGTCCAAGGAGTCCTACCGACTGTCTGCAAGATTAGGGGACGGAAGAGAAATGAAGCGTTTCACGGATGGCCTATGCTCCAGAGGGAGCAACAGGAATGTGATGATGATGTTGCCTCTTTGGATTCACAGGCCGTGTAGTACCTACCATTTTTTTTTCCACGGAGTCTAAGTAAATTCAAGGCAAATACGGTTATACTAATTAGCACTGTTGATATTCCAGCTTTAAAAAGGCAAAGCTTAGGTAAAAACCATACATTACCAGAGTTTTCATGTGCAGTTTTAAATTGAATTTTGTGAAGATATATTCACTATCAAAAACAGAACCAAAATTGTGAAATATGTATCAATATTAAAGTAACACAATTCAAAAACTTAAGATTGATATTCTTGTGACTCACCTGATGATGACCTAGGAAATGTCGAAACCTATAGCGCCACGCCTGCCCATAATAAACAAATGTTGATATGTTAATATAAATTTTTGTCTTCATTCTGTATATATCATTGTTGTGTAGGAGGTCCCATCTACACTGTTGTACTAATATTTGTTGTATTGTAGAAATTTGGAAACTCGTCGTTATGTATTTTCTCCAATTTCTCGTTCCTCCTTCTTTCTTAGGACCACTCCTCCTCAAGACTCTGTTTTCAAACATCATCTATTTCCGGGGCAACGAGTTCCTAGGCTTCGCTGCCAAGGAATTGCTAGCCGTTGTTTAGCAATGGATGCGTTCTGATTCCAGATATTCCGGCCCTAGGCGGCACGCCACAGTATTCATCCCCTAATGTTACACCATCACATTTAACACCCTACTGTATATTGCAGGAGAGATAAATACAGTCAAGTACCAGTAATTATGAACGTCTAAATTGCTAAGTTCCAATAATCTGTTTTGTCCTGAAGATTGCTTTCTTCTGCGATGTAACGCCGTGTTGTCTAGTAAATCGCTACGGTCTCGTCTACCTTGAAGATGGAAGTAGCACGTTCCTCCGAAATGTCAATAATGGCCTTTCATACTACACGGCGTCACATGCCAAAAGACATAATCTCCCTAGTTATTGTCATCGGGGGCACGCGGTAGCAGTGTTGGTTGAGGCACTATGCTTTAAGCCGGAAGGTCGCGGGATCGAATCCCGATGATGTGATTTTTTTAATTTACTTAATCCTTCCAGCAGCATTATGGCCCTGGGTTCGACTCAGCCTCTAACAGAAATGAGTCCCAGGAATATTCTTGGGGTTGAAGGGCGGCCGGCGCGTAAGATCGACAACCTCACCGCCATCTTCGAGCCGATTGTCTAGAAAATGTGGGAGCCTCGACGTCTCACAACCCTATGGGCCTCCACTGCCTGTTAACAGGGATATCTTTACTTTATTTTACTTAGTCATTGTCAACAGATCTCACACTGTGACTTCCTGTTCAACATCCGCGTGATCAGACTAGCTGCTACAGATTGTAAGAGAAAGCTGTGTTTGATGATTTGGATTAATTAATGATATGTGTTCTTGCTGAAGGTTTTTTTGTATTTATGTTTACTTCCTCAATCTCTCTGTTCCTCTGTGGTTTATTTCCGTATGCTTTTTTATTTATATAAAAGCCGAGAATGCACTTGTTTTTACACGACAACAGCTGTTGCTTCTTTTAGACGCACTGCATGTTGGTTGCGGTATACGCTTTTTTGTTTTTCTTATCCGAAAGAGAGTGCTGCTTTGAAGAACAGTCGCTTTAAACATCGCGGTTCCGGGCTGGGTGCGCCTTTTCCTTCCCTCGTTTTGGAAGTGGACTCGTCCATTTCTCTCCCTACCAACTCTTCCTACCTTACTAATAACGTGGAGTAGAGCGCGCCCGAGTCGCGTTGTCTAGCTCAAACACGCCACATCTATGCGTGTCCAAGTGCTGAAACCTCGTCCCTCGTTGTTGTTTTCGTCGGTGGTATTTTGTGTTTGTTATCGTTTATGATGAACAGGTGATAATACCGTCGAAGGGATAATAATAATAATAATGATAGTATCTCACTTTAGTGTGGTTTATATCATCGTAGAGCGGTGAATTATAGAAGTTGTGAATGTGTGTTTTTGTGTACTTCTGTGACTGTTTTGTCAGTGTTATCTGTTGTGACGTGAAACTTTGCTTGTTTATCGACTGGACTCCTCGCTGGACATCATGAGGAGGATTAGCGGTGAGCTGATTTGTATTCTCTTATTATCACGGTTGGAAAGATTATATCTGTGGAGATAGAGCTTTGTTTTCGGTTTGTTTGTTTCCGTAGATAATAAGCATGAGCTCTCGAAAGTTGGATGGAAGTTCAGAAGGATTGCTTGATAAAAGATTCAAGATTTTACGTACGTGGAGGTTGAATACCGGTACTCGTGGATAGAGAGAGAAAGATAGTCTGTAACCCTTGGTACAGTCACGTTGAGTTACGAATGGTGTACTTTTAAACCATATGGTCACAAATGTTTGAAAATATGATGTGGAAATTTATTTATTATAGTACGGAAAACTGATTCAGTGTGGTTTCTTTATTTTACACGTTAAACCTCTTCATTATTGTTATCAATGTACTTAATTTATTAATACGTTTTTAAGATTCATGAAAGTGAAACTTCTGTTCCCACCATTATCGAAATAAAGTGTAATTTGTTTTGTTTTGTAACGTTACCTCACGCGTATCGTGAATTAGGGACAAATTTTAAATTATTGGAGTTACGGAGAGAGTCGATTCGTGATTCATCTTGGTCGTAAAATCGTGATCAGTGCTTGGTTGTTTTTTTATTGCGAAGTTCATAAGTCTTGAGATTGAAAACGTGTGTTGATGTACATACAACAAAATTTGTTTTATCCGGAACTTGGCCCGTTTGGTTTTGTTTTATAGATTTTTTTTTCAAACAGGCATTTGAAACATATTTTACTTTCCGGTAACCATGTATACCTCTCGCTGAATTTGACGTTTGTTCACACTTAACTAGGCCCGTTTTCGATCCCCGGTCTGGTCAAGTGGGATTTGTGGTGGAGAAAGTGGAGCTTGGGCGGGTTTTATCCGAGCTCTTCGGTTTCCCCTGCCAATCTTCATTCCACCAAATTCTCCATCATCATAATCACCCGGGGCAGGTACAATAGGTCAATCAGTGGCCGCCGTGGCGAGTTGACCCAACTGGAATACACCCCCCACAAAGCGAATTAAAAAAAAAAAAGAACTAGACACAAGAAGCCATTCTGATCTGTGATTGAATCGGATATTTATCTACAGCACAAACCATTTTAACTTAATTCTGTTGGGCACCGTATTCGAAAGCTACTCTTATTCACTTTAAACTTTTTATTTTTCAAAATGAGTATATCAGTCGACACAACAGCTCATGTAAAATACTAACATAGGTTGTTTACGTTCAAATGTTAATACGGCATATTTTTATCCTTATTGGGTCATCAGGTGTATCATATAGTGCTTAGGTGTTGTCCCTCGTTTCTTAATTTATATTTCTCTATATATTTTATCTTGTTTTACTTTTACAAGGTGTGATTTTAACTCGGGCTAACACAGTGTAGCAGTTTTTCAACATAATTTAATAAAATATTAGTAACATATCAAGACACCTGAAGACGACTGTTTGGGGCCGAAACATGTTGTGTCAGNGTATAGTTCGCTTGCGGACTACAGGCCACGGATTTTATTTTGTTTGTATAACAAAATCTCTGGTTATATACTCTTCAGCGTCAGCTGTATTGGTATTAATTACAATTAGTTAAAATTAAATTAAAATATAGTTAAAACTTGAAATTAACATAATAAATTTAAGTAAATGTCTGTATGGCTATTCTGCTGGTACACCGGTTATCTACGTCTGGTTCTTAGTGGGTGCTTTGTTATCGGGTTCTTGTGCTTCCATATGTTTTCAAACTGGAGACATTTTTGTTCCCCCCCAATTTTAAACCTGTAACTGGTTTGTGTATATGGAATATCGTTTACATTACAATTAAATCAGAATATTCCAGGATTCATAAAAGAATATATCTGAGGACTCCATATATATACTGTGGTGTCATTTTTTATGAACCTTGGAAGGTTATTTTTTTCAAGTAGTGAAGATAATTGATGTTGTTGAAGAATACCGTCTTCTGGGATGTGGCGCTGTGTAAATATTTTGTTAACCGACGTTTCGGAGGAACGTATCGCCTCCATATTCAAGGAAACGTCGGTTAACAAAATAGTCACCGCCGTGAAAACCTCAAATTTTACAGTTGTTGATCTATAGATTTGATTGTTGGGCGCGCAATCAATCTCTCTTCGATTTTGAAACAAAGGAACGTGCTGCATTGATTTCAGCATCTGTCCTATGTTCGGTAAGTTTTATGTCTCTGTGTGTTAGTAGAGGAAACTGGAAATGACAGTTGAAGGTAGGTAAGTGATAGGCATCAGGAAATAGTCAAGGACAAACTTCAATATAGGTAACAGCTCAGCGGTTTCTAACCAGTATTCTCGGTATGTAGAGAGTGACCCCCGGTTGTTGTTTGTTTTTATCCGTGTATGAAATGATATGCTTCATTAATTCCTCTCCATGAAGTGCAGTGGGGTGCACTTGGGACCGTACGATTCCAAGAATTTTAGGTTTTTTTTTCTGTGGGGTTTCGGGAATCACTGCTTTACGTGAAAAGTATTTCGAATGACGTGGACGTGTAATGGGCATGAGACTGGTTTATAGAAGCAAAATTTTAGTTGGGAAAACCTGAAGGTAAAAGGCCACTTAGAAGACAAAGACATAGATATGAGGATGATGATAAAGAAATGTGGTGTGAGGGTATAGACTAGATCTAGCTGGCTCAGGATAGAGCCCAGTGGCGGGCTGATTTGAACATGGTCGTGAACATTTAGGTTCCACATAAAAAAAGTAAAGCTATCCCTGTAACAGGCCCCATAGGCTTGTGAGACGTCGAGGCTCCCACATTTTGTAGACAGTCGGCTCATAGATGGCGGTGAGGTCAGCCTTAGGCCCCCCCATACACACACAGTTTGGCCTTCCAATCAACCTTACAGGCAAAACTGTGACAATTTACCCCCTCCCTTTCCTCCCCATACACGCGCAGATAAAGCGGCAGGCTTCATGCCACAATCACGGTCTTCCAGCCTATAATGTTGAGTCACACACGTCACGTGCTACGGTCCTGCAGGCAGAACTGACGGACTGACGGGTTTCAAACAGGCCAACAGTCCAAACGATTGGCCGGCCGGCCGCACCACTCACGTCAGTTTTGCCTTTCAGTCTTCAACTGTGCAGGCCGAACTGGAGACCAAACTGTGTGTGTATGGGGGCCCTTAGGCGCCGGCCGCCGTTTACCCCCCCAGGAAGATTCCTGGTACTCATTTTTGTCAGAGGCTGAGTCGACCCCAGGAGCATAGTGCGGATGGAAGAATTAGGTAAATTTAAATTTCGTAAGACATCTTCCTCCCTGTACCTAACACATCAGTTTGTTAAAGGGTTATTTTACGAAGGTAAAGGACTGAATGTGAACGGAGAAGTTCATGGAGGTAGGCCTAGGCCCACTGGGGCTGCAGTGCCAAGGGGGAAAAAAAGGACAGAATGTCATCGAATTATGCGATGATTAATTAAAACTAAATTGGAAAGGATTCGGAAGGATCGGTAATGATCTGATTGACGCAATAAGTTGGAATTTTCCTGGAGTGGCTGAGGATAACGACGAAGAAACCCGAGTCAGGATAGCCGGTGTCCCTGCCGAAATTAGAAACGAAGTCTGGAGCGTTACGAAGCAACCTTCTTGGTCCACTAAATTGAGTAGTTGATTGACTAACTAAACTAACTCCGTGGCTTGTACTGCGCAAGCGAACTATACCGACCGAGCGACCGCCGCTTGTCGTCGAAGTTAGTGCCAACTTCAGCGGATAGAGGGTGTTGCGTTGTCAGCGCAACGGATTCCAACGACCGTTAATCTCGATTTTATAGACCGGAGCCGCTATTTCCTTGAAATATCTCCACAATTAACCTCACGGGACTGAGTGGTCCCCGTTCAAGACCCACTGCTTCTCAGAAAATCTGGTAGCGCAGGGAATCGAAACCGGATCTCTGGATCTGTAGCCAGGTCATCCAAACAAATATGAATATGGGTTTTATTAGGGAATTTCATGTAAATGTCTGTTTAATCCCAATTACAACTCTCATTTTATCACATATATTAATACATTTTAATTATGTTACAAGCCGTGGGCCTATGTCAAGTTATGGAACAAAGCAGTTACTTCCTTTTGGAGTCAGTAAATTTATTTGAAATATATTTGGAAGAGAACCGAAGCCTAGTGCGACTGATTTATGAACTGTTGAATTTATTGTCAGTTCTTCCATCATCAGGATACATAATAGTTGCTTTCAGAAACTTTAGGTTGTCTATTTCTGTTATCGCTTTTTTTTCTTCCTTTCTATACGTGTAGGGTTCGTTTCAAGGTCACCGTGGAAGGAAATGTTTACCATTTGTGGCTGGTCGTTTATAGACATTCTGGTGGTCAGCTGAGCATTCCGTAGCCTGCAATATTTGCATGAATTACGTCATGAACGATATACAGAACTCTGTACTCAGTGGTTTCATAAGGGATTTGGAAATTCTTGATGTTTCATAATTTTCAGACGTGTGTCATCTTGCAGTGGGGCACGCGGTAGCGTAGTTGTTTGAGGCACTATGCTACAAGCCGGTAGGTCGCGGTTTCAATTCCCGATGTCATTGGATTTATCGATTGACCTAATCCTTCCAGCCGCACTATGGCCCTGGGATCGACTCAGCCTCTAACAGAAATGAGTACCAGGAATCTTCCTGGGGATAAAGGGCGGCCGGCGCGTAAGGCTGACAACCTTACCGACATCTGTGAGCCGATTCTCTAGAAAATGTGGCAGCCTCGACGTCTCACAACCCTATGGGCCTCCACGGCCTCTTACAGGGATGGCTTGTGTCCTCTTGCAGTGCATGGTCATGTTGAGGTCACGCTTGTAACGTGATGGTCATACAGATTTCTGAATGTAGTTGATATTAAGATTAACAGTAAGGCCGCGCCATAGCTCAAGCGGTTAGTCGCTGGCTTCCCATCGTAGCGTCTCGGGTTCGATCCCGGGGTCTGGTCAAGTGGGATTTGTGATGGACAAAGTGGCGGTGAGGTAGGTGTTCTCCGAGTACTTCGGTTTCCCCTGCCAATCTTCATTCCACCAATCGCTCTACAATCACCCTCACCTATCATCTGGGGCTGGTACAATAGGCCAGAAGTGGCCGCAGTACAAGGAACTTAGTCCCGCCCCACTAACAATAAAGAAGAGATTAACAGTTGTGACGAATAATTTATCATTGCTCAAAAATGATAGGGAACCTACACCTAAATTTATCTGTGTTAATTTTACCCTTGTAAACTTATACGTAAAATTATTTCTGCTCCTAAGTAGATCTTACACACCTTTTAGGACAGAAAAGAAACGCAGAAATTTGTTTTCTGGACCTGGGCGCTGGGCAAAGATGGGTGTGGTCGTCTAGATGAGAGTTTACCCAGAATGGGAGTATCTCCACAGGGCATCATGAAGCTTTCTTCCGTGGGCCTCCGAAAATAGTAATGGCCTAATTTTTATACATATAAATTAATAAGGTAATGCACTTTAAATTGTAGATTACACTACAAAAGAAGAGTATTTTATAGATATAATTAAGTTTTATTGTTAATTATAATTTTGTAATTCTAAATTACATTTTAAGTAATTTTTTTATAAGTTGAACGGGCCTGAAACTTTTATATAAACATGAAGGGGGCCTAAGGCTAAAGAATTTGGGGACCACTGGCTAGACCTCTGCTCTCTCATCCCACGGTGGTTAGACCAGACCATACCCATTACATAGTGGGCAGGGTGGGGCCCCAGAGGCGGGCCGGCCAAGGTTTCAAAGAGAACACATCTGTTCTTGCGTTCATCACTCACTGAACGAACCTGGCCTACAGTATTTCGTACGTACCAAGTTGGTTTAAATGGTGACATTGTTAGTGTGTGTTCTGGAGGTTCTCGGTTTGGATCTCGGGACAGATACTGATTATTCTGGCTTTGCTCATTTCTTCAAGGAATTCCGCAACAGCACCTTCAAATATGTAGCGACCGATCTCTCCGAAATCATTTTAATTTCAACAGACATGATCATTCTTCCATATGACTGGACGCCAAGTAGCCTCTGTTGCTGATACATTATCTTTAAATAACGTACCACCCTTACGACAGATCATAGTGAGAACTGCAGTGAGGGGCTTTACCAGATAAAACATATTATAAGCCTCTAGCCACAGTAGCGGGGCTGTGGGACGAATAATGCATAATTACAATATTTTTGGAGCGATTTTCAGGACGGTATAGGTGAAAGCAACGTTACCTCTATATTTAGCCATTTAAAACACAGTGATCACTATATGTATCACCTGCTTTAACAAACCAAAACTCCGCATTCTGCCCACACAGTGTATGCGTGTGTTTCATGACCCCAAACGTCATTAACCAGTCTAGCTTTTTAGCTGTGACGTAATGTGTTTCCTGTGAGGTACGAACTGAATTCATATATATTACTTACAAGAAATTTCTGCGTATCGGACCGTGCTATAAAAGCGTTGACATAATCAACAATGGTGACTGTGTTTAACAGTCTTCACGAGATCACAATCTGTTTTTCTTAAGCTTTATACATGGTCTTCCCTTCCACTCTCTTGGACTGGGACTCCAGAGCTGTAATTTCAGTAGACCTACACAATGAGGTTTATTTTCGGTTCAAGCTGAAGCCCTCCATTCGAGAGAACAGAGTGGGAACCACTGCGCAAGCTAAAATGCCTGCCCTTCTCTACTACTTCTTGTAATTTTGTTTATATGTTCTCATTTGTCTATTTCAACGTCAGCTTTATGCTTCGCTACTTCTAATCCACTATTTACAGTCGTTCTCTTCATTACTTCTATAGTCTTAAGAGAAAACTCGCCTAAAGTCGGTCTTCAAAGGGTTAATTGAGCACCATGCGATAGGGGCGTAAGGGAGAGTGGATGTATATCTCCACGAATGTTTAACCTCGGTATTAGACGGAAGTGAGTAGTCAGCTTCACGCCCCGACAGCTTTATCTCCGGGAAAATAAATCCCTGTAACAACTGGACGGGAAACTGGGTCACCCCCAAGAGTCGATCCGGAGACTGTGAAGAGAAATAACTCTGACCTTGTCGGGAATAATTTACATTAGCAACTCCTGAGGAGCCTAGAACGTGTAACCTGGAGGCTCCTGCAGTGAATTTCGTTGGTAACACATGCACACGTAATATAAGAGTAAAACCAAGGTGTTAGATGGAGTTGCGAGCTTAATCCTTCTGGNCCCCCCGGCACCCGTCGGGTCAGAGAATGGGTCTGGACGTCTCTACCATGATCACCTGCCGCGAGCTAATAGCTCACTTCGTAGTCCGTAATTCTCCTGATTGGCCTATCTTGACTGTCACAGTAAATTGAAATGAACACACATACCGCCCTACGATACATCTGCTGATAACAGCATTTAGAAGGTTCCTTGTGCATCTGAACGTAACTATGGGTCATGCAAGAGGTCAATCCCAAGGCTCTACATGCAGATAAATGGGCAGTTTCACACTCCGACCGTCTTGCGCTTGGATTAAGTGCTCGGTACCGACTGGATATGAGTTTGGGTGAGCCTCAGAGGCGATCTGGGTGTGATAAGAAACAGAGGTTCTAACCTATGTCGCAAATCGATTCCCGGTCGGCCAGTACGTAACTAGTTACTACCCATTATTCTCTTTCGCTTTCTGGTTATAGACCTGTTTGAAGCTCTCTTGGTAATAGACTTCGAAGGGAAAGAAGAAGCTGAAGACATAAAATCACTTTGTATTATGTTTATATAACGTAGAGGTTCTCAAATTTTTGATACCGCGACCCCGAAAATAATACATTTACGCAGCTTCCCCCACCCGCAGTATCTGTAAGAAGTGCAGTTCCGAACATGGTGCGGCTCCCTGTCAGACTGTACGGTGACAGCAGGAACCTAAATAGCTTTACAGCCTCTCTACACCTACAGTAATCTATAGAATGTTCCTGTAGTCACAAAAAGTGCAGTTCTGTACACTGTTACAGGTCCCTGTCCGTCTGTACAGTGACAGCAGGAACCTAAATAGCTTTACAGCCTCTCTACACGTGCAGTAAGCTATAAAATGTTCCTGTACTGTCACGAAAAGTGCAGTTCTGCACACTGTTGCAGGTCCCTATCGGGCTGTACAGTGTCAGCAGGAACCTAAATAGCTTTACAGCCTCTCTACACGTGCAGTAAGCTATAAAATGTTCCTGTACTGTCACGAAAAGTGCAGTTCTGCACACTGTTGCAGGTCCCTATCACACTGTACGGTGACAGCAGGAACCTAAATAGCTTTACAGCCTCTCTGCACTTACAGTAAGCTATAGAATGTTCCTGTACAGTCACGAAAAGTGCAGTTGTGCACA
>NW_019733847.1:369118-369720 GCF_002891405.2 Cryptotermes secundus | reverse complement strand
ACACCTACAGTAAGCTATAAAATGTTCCTGTACAGTCACGGAAAGTGCAGTTCTGCACACTGTTGCAGGTCCCTATCAGGCTGTACGGTGACAGTAGAAATAGCTCCACACATAGCTACAGTAAGCTGTATAATGTCCCCATGCAGCCCTGTTGTGTGCGCGCGCGCGTCTTTACCATCTACTGCATAATCTCATATAGTGACATCAGCCTGATACATATTTCTTTTCTGCTCAAATTAATGGTATGTGCTGGGCGTTCATTTTTATTTATTCAGAATTAAACGCCTGTCGTTTTAAATGCAAAAAGAAGTGTACTTCTGCGCATTCCTTCGTATCTTTATTGCTATGAATTAATCATGAGAAATAAAGCGTTTGTTTTTCACCATATAAGGTGTCATTTACCATTCGTGGTTACAAAGTTCAGTGACACATTTGGTTATTAAATTTCATGACGACATTCTAAGGAGATGGGGCTATGTATGTAATAGTATTCATGACGACTTTAGTGTCTGTTAATTCCAGACAAGCGGTAATGTGCAGCAGTCATTACGTGTGACAAAGTATGGACGCTGTGTCTATTGCTGTTAAAGGAATAGAGAAAG
>NW_019733847.1:336964-369029 GCF_002891405.2 Cryptotermes secundus | reverse complement strand
CCCCCATTTCTTCCGCTGCTTCCGGGGCGATGGTAGGAAGTGGCCTGTGTTCACTGAACAAGATAATATTTCTTTTTTGCTCTGAGGAGTCATCTGTAATAGCCAGCCAGATATATATATATGTGACAGCGGGGAGATGATGTTTACATGTTGGTACTAGTATATGCACTGAATCAACTACTGATGTTATTTTTGCCTTATTGATGGCATGCTTCAAGAGGCCAGCCATGCAAATTTCCCCCTGCATATTTTTAAAAGAAAATGGACATTAAAAATAAAGCAGTTCTGGAAAGAACTAGTCACCTGCTTTCCTTTAATACTGCACGGACCCCATAGAAAACATAAAATTAGGGGATACACAGGCAGCAAGTTGATCTCATAAGCCTCCATTATTTTTTTTATAACAAGAAAATTAGGGTACACAGAACTTATACCAATTTTCTCTCCACTTGCTCCCACTTTGGAGCACATGGCTGATTTATCAGTTTCATGATAATTTTACAGACTGTAGCACTCCTTGGAGGGGCGATCAGCTCGTCGCAAGACTACCTAAACACAGGACAACTCGAACACAGAATAAATGCATCTACACACAAAATATCCATTTCTTGTGTGGGATTCGAACCCACAATCCCGGCTTCCGAGCGAGTGAAGACAGTTCATGCCTCAGACCGCTCGGCTACTGTGACCGGCAGTGTATAAGAATAATATATAAGAATTCAGTCCGTACCTCACAGGAAACAGATCCGAACCCACGATCCCGGCTTCCGAGCGAGCGAAGACAGTTCATGCCTTAGACCGCTCGGTTACCGTGACCGGCGTATACCATATATTAACACCAGAAATTAGAATAATTTTGAAAACAATTATTCTCCATCGCCAATACTGTAGGGCGATCAGTAAATGTGCCGTGAAGGCATATGGGTGAGTGGAGGTATAACTCCACCATTCGTTACATCGGCACTAGTTGGAGGCGAGTGGTCAGCTTCACGCTTATTTGTTTATAGTGTAAGTAAACTACAAATATATAGATAATGTTATAGCACCGTTTTTGGGAGGACTGAATTTCTTCATTCTCCATATACATATGTGACTCGCGCGCCACACTTTGAACACCGATGTGTATGCAGGACAACAATATACAGAATTCTGATCTACCCGAGTTTGGAGTACCACACCGAAATCACTGTCTTTAATTCCTTATATTCCTTGTTGGATTAGGCTGTCTTGTCTGTTCCCCTGTAGAATTAATTCTGAAATTATGAATCTTGAAGACAGTAGGTAGGACTCTTTGGCTGGGGGATCAGCAAAACACAAGGCCACTACCTACACACAAACACAGAACAAACGCTTCGACTGGGATTCGAATTCACTACGCCAGCATTCGAGCGGGCGAAGACATTTCATGTCTTAGACCACGCAATCACTGTGATCGACCAGCTAACTCCGTGGCATGTAGTCCGCAAGCGAACTATATCGACCGAGCGACCGCCGCTTGTCGGCGAAGTTAGTGCAAACTTCAGCGGATAGAGGGTGTCGCGTGGTCAGCACAACAGAAATTTCGTTTTTTGTAGTTCTGAGTCGCTATTTCCTTGAAATAGCTCATAAGTTATCCTTACGAGGCTGAGTGGACCCCGTTCCAGACCCACTACTGAGAAAATCTGGTAGCCCTGGGAATCGAACCCGGACCTCTGGATCTGTAGACAGGAACTCTGACCACTAGACCACTGTTATCTTTAATTAATTTGTACGGTGGGCTCTAACCCAGTATCCGCGACGTTATGTAACGGGAGTAAGATATGAAACAGGAGAAGATACGGGGAACAGATTCGAAATAGACCAGGGCTTTGAGAGGGGCTGGCAGGAGGGTTTTAGGGGGAGAGCTGGTGGTAGCACGGAAGAGAGATAAAATTGAGACAGGAGAACGAAATAATTAAAAGCTGAGAATGTGAGAGATGAGTAGTAGACAGTGTAGAAAGAGGGGAGAATGGAGGACGAAAGAGGAGGCTTGCAGCTTTAGACATTGAAACTCCTGAAGTCCTGGGTACTGAAACTTGCACGTTGCTAGGAAATGATATGGAGGCATAGAAAGTGTTCTTTATCCAATGGCGGAATATGCTTGTCTGAAGACCACAGTTTTATCCGGCTGAGAACGGCTATAAGGCTGCTAAGCTGTGCTTCTGTTTAATTAAGCACCACGCCATGAAGGCGTATGGATGTAGTGGAGGTATAGCTTCAACCATTCTTAAACCTCTGGCATAGATAAAGAGGAGTAGACCCTAGAGCCGGCATCTAAAATTCTGGGCATGGAACCCTTATTTCGTGTCCTAGTTAATGATTTATCTACGCTTGTGTTTTGACCGCCTCTGTGGTCTAGTGGTCACAGTTCCTGGCTACAGATCCAGAGGTCCGAGCTCGATTCCCGGCGCTACAAGATTTTCTGAGAAGTAGTGGGTCTGGAACGGGGCCCACTCAGCCTCGTGAGGATAATTGAGGAGCTATTTCAAGGAAATAGCGGCTCCGGTCCAGAAAACCGAAATTAACGTCCGTGGAGATTCGTTGCGCTGACCACGCCTAACTATCTACTAAAGTTGGCACTAACTCCGTCGATAAGCGGCCGTCGATCGGTCAGTATAGTTCGCTTGCGGACTACAGGCCACGGAGGAGTTCTACCCTTGTGTTTATCGTATTTCATTCTATGGTTTTCTGTTGTTCAGTTTCAGTACCTTTCGTGGAAAATTCCACCAAGTTTGAAAATGCTTAAAACGAACTACTTTTTATGTTTATGTTAAAATTGGAGGATCCGGGATAGCGAAGTCGATATAGCGACTAACTACGGGCTGGATGACCGAGCGGTCGGAGTTCGAGTCCCGGTATTGTGAAGAATTTTCTCTACGTATTCCGGACCGGCTCTGGGGTCCACATACCGGTAGGCTGGCTTTCCGAAACTCAGCTTTTCTCTTCTGCTCGACTATTGTTCTATACTCTATTAGCCCGTCGCATCTTCTTTGTCCTTTTATAACCCCTCGGCACGAACCACGCAGAAAACAGCCTTTAAGCCAGATTATTCTAACGGAAAGTTTTTTGTTGTTGCGGTTATGAACTGTTTAGTTCCATCCCTCCTTCGTTATATAGGTAACTGAAGATATCTTAGTTATTAAAGTGACTGCTGGTTGGATATCCAGAGTTCGAATTTCTGCAACTGCAGTGATTTTGCCCGCCGCCAGGTTAACTCGTACTCAGTGGCATCCATTGGCCCCTTTTCTTAGTTTCAAAACGGCTTCACTGTTATAGTGGTTGTTCAACCCCGACTAATGTTGATGAGATATAAAATGTATGGATTTCTGTCTTCACGCCCCCTGTACGCCTTAATGGTACGTCTCTGGGCCACTTTAGGTTAAATTCTTGACAGTATCTGTTTCGACACTAAACCGAAAACCGAAATGAAGACCATATTTTAATAACATAGATATTTTTGATTGTAAATTAATGTTTTTGGTATAAACTGTGTGTTTAACCAGTTATTAAATGCTGAATGTTCTATTCTGTCGATGTCGAAAATTGATCGAATATCGATTATGAGGAAAACCGCAGAAAATGACGTTGGAGTGAAAGTGGAAAGTCTTGAATAATTGACACTGAGGTATTTTGATGGAAAACACTGCAGTGAACAGCTGTTACCGCGCGCTTCTCTCTACCCTATTTTAATTAAAATAGTTTGTGTGGTTGTCGTTTTATATTCCTTCTCCCCCAAACAATTTGAAACAAATAACGGAAGTGGAGTATTTTCGGTGTGAAACGTAGGTTTTTGGGAGACTGCTTCTTTCTTGGCAGTAATCCCTGAAATACTAGTTAAAATTCAAATTGTAGCTTTCAGAAAATCGTTGAAGCTGAATTCAGACTTGTAGAAGGATATGTGTTTCCACATCATGACATGTAGACTTCTGCACTCTCCCCTGGTTAGAATGATATAAAGTAAGGTAAAGCTACCCCTGTAACAGGCCGTGGAGGCCCGTAGGGTTCTGAGACGTCGAGGCTCCCACATTTTCTCTAGACAATCGGCTCACAAATGGCGGTAAGGTTGTCAGTCTTTCTTTTTATTGCTAGTGGGGTGGGACTAAGTCCCTTGTACTGCGGCCACTTCTGGCCTATTGTACCAGACCCAGATGATAGGTGAGGGTGATTGTGGAGCAAATGGTGGAATGAAGATTAGCAGGGGAAACTGAAGTACTCGCAGAAAACCTGCCCCAGCGCCACTTTGTCGACCAAAAATCCTATTTGACCAGACCCGGGATCGAACACGGGCCGCCGCGGTTGGAAGCCAGCGACTAACCGCTTGAGCTATGGCGCGGCTCTAAGGTTGTCAGCCTTACGTGCCGGCCTCCCTTTACCCCCCAGGAATATTCCTGGTACTCATTTCTCTTAGAGGCTGAGTCGACCCCAGGCCATAGTGCGCCTGGAAGGATTAGGCGAATTGAAAAACAATACAATGACCTCATCGGGACTTGAACCCGCGACCTCCCGGCTTGTAGCATAGCCCCTCAACTAACTACGCTGCCGCATACGAAATAAATTTCGACTTTTTCTGGCATGTGTGTAGATATATCTGGCGCCCACGTAAGGACGTTTCCAAGTGAAACTTGCAGTGCCCACAGACGTAACTGTCACTTACGTAGGTGTGCAGTCCTCAGCGGAGGCTAACATGACGGATATATAGGATTAGCGTTCTCGATACCATCTCCAGGTGCTGTAATGGTAACTTCCTTGTGACGGAAGTTGTTTGCCACCCTTGGGATTGTCCTGATGTTACTGACACGCCTTGAAAACGGAACACTTTGCGATGGGGAAGTATTAGGTGAATTTAAAAAATTCAATGACCTAGTCGAGAATCGAACCCGCGACATTCCGGCTTGTAGCATAGTGCCTCAACCAAGTAAGGTACCACGTGTCCCCGTCCCTATTTCGAACCAAGTACCTCCTTAAGTCTAGATTTGCCGCATGGGCCATATTGTTCAGCCCTACGACACTCAACCAGAACACACATTTGGACGCCCCTGACGTAACAACAGCTGTTGACTTGGTAACGCACATGTAAACTGTAGCTGCTACAGCGTCGTTCATTTTGGGGTCCGAGAATGCAAACAGATCTTGAGGGGAGGAAGCATTGGGTCTGGGAACAGATGTGAAGGGGATGTCCCTTTCCAGGGGCTCTGCAGTCTCCACTGCCTCTGCGCGTTATTCAGTGATCCCTCACATATTCAATACAAAGAAAACAATTGACGTTAATACGTAGGGCGAAATGCAGGGGTGTATGTAAACGATACGGGCCGAGCAAGATGGTCTAAATGATGCTTTATTTGTGTTCTGGAGTGATACGTAGGAAAAGCCCCTTGTTCCAGTTGGACAGTAGGTCGAGTGGGCTCAAGAACCGGTCTGGACTTATAGATAAGAGAAAAATATCTTGTCCTTATAGGGAATCGAACCACGATTCCTCGGTAGTTCAACCCGAAGTATTATCTGGAAATGTTCCTGGAGGGACTGAGGAGAACTACAAAAACCCGGCACGATATCCGCTGTCCTAGCCCAAATTCAAACCGAGCGCCTCCCGTGTACGAGTCTAGACGGTTACCGCTACGTCATCCCGCCCACTAGGCCCATAAATCTGGGTATGCATTGAAAACTTTGCTTTAATTGAAACTGTCACCCGATAAGACTTGAAATACTGACCAAGGTCTGGGTTTCGAGACTTTATTTAAAGCAAATCTGACGTGTTGTTAGGAAAAGCTAACCCGAGATGAGGTGAAGCTGTGATGATTAGTGCAAGTTGGATCTAACGCACAAATTAATACCCGACAAACTTGATCGATGTTACGCTCGGTGAATCATGTAATTCAAAATACCGCTCGAACAAAACTTAATTTTGCATTAAACGTTCAGTCATGAATAATTGATGCAGGCACTGAATACAATCCTTGACCTACGTGGACAGACGCTGAGCGAGCTATGTCTCTATGATTTTGTGTTTGAAGCCATGTGCAACTTCTTATGGAGACCTTGCCCCCCTGAAGGCACTTGTTGTTCACTTTTCAGTTTTAACCAGATACCAAAACGGACGTAAGAACTAACGCTGAGCCCTTTGATGGGTATTTCAAAACGGCTCTTCAGATATGTAGAAGGACTTTGATGTGTTGATACTTCAGAATAATTAAGAGGAGATTGAACTCGGGTAATGCTTGCTACCATTCAGTTCAGAACCTTTTGTCTTCTCGTCTGCTGTCCAAAAACATAAAAATTGGAATATACAGAACTATAATTTTGCCTGTGGTTCTGTATGGGTGTGAAACTTGGTCTCTGACATTAAGGGAGGAACATAGACTGAGGGTGTTTGAGAACAGGGTGTTGAGGAGAATATTTGGACCGAAGAGAGATGAAGTGACAGGAGGTTGGAGAAAACTGCATAATGAGGAGCTTCATAATTTGTACTCTTCTCCAAGTATAGTTAGAATGATCAAGTCAAGGAGTATGAGATGGGAAGGGCATGTAGCACGAATGGGGAGAGGAGGAATGCATATAGGGTATTCGTGGGAAAGCCAGAAAGAAAGCGACCACTGGGAAGACCAAGGCGTAAGTGGGTGGACAATATTAAAATGGATGTTAGAGAGATATAGGTTGGTATGGTATGGATTGGATAGATGTGGCTCAGGATAGGGACCAGTGGAGGGGTATACATACACAGACTGGATGGGAGGGGTTAATGAAGTATGTTATTGAAATTGGCTCAGGTGCCATGATACACATACCAAGTTTCATAAAGAACGGTTCAGGCATTCATAAGTTGATAAGGGGGGGGATATAAGCACACAGACAGCAAGATGATCTCATAAGTCTACTGTCATTTTTTTTTTCGAAATAAGGAGAGTAGGCTAAAAATGGGTCTTGGAGAAATAGGGTAGTGTGATATGGACTGGGTTAGCCTGGCTTAGGATGGGGACCAGTGGCTGGCTGTTGTGAACACGGTAAGGAACTTTCGGGTTCCATAAAATGCTGAGAAATTGTTGAGTAGCTGAGCAACTGGTGGCTTCTCAAGAAGGCCTCAGCTCCTTGGAGTTCGTTGGAGGTGTGATGGTGTCTGAGTAGAACCACGAGTGCAGGTCATTAATAACCATATTTTTTTTTTGTTAGAGGATCTGTTCTACCTTTGCTGTTATTAGAATGTCTGAGTCATGTGCAAATACAAATTTTCTGAATATTGGTTGGTCATTGGCAGATCATATATGTACTCGTGTAATAAGAATGAGCCGGCCACGGTAGCCGAGCGGTCTAAGGCATGTACTGTGTTCGCTCGCTTGGAAACCGGGATCGTGGGTTCGGATCCCACTCAGGGAATGGATGTTTAGTTTGTGTGTGTGCGTTTTTCTGTGTTTGTGTACAGGTAGAGGCCTTGCGACGAGCTGATCACCCGCCCAAGGAGTCCTACCGAATGTGTAAGATCTAGAAAAACCGAAGTGAACGGAGAAGTTCATGGAGGTAGGCCTAGGCCCACTCGGGCTGTAGTGCCAAGGAAAAAAATAATAAGAATGATGCCTGCCCAAGATCCGAACTGCGTTGCACTCCATGTTTCATTTCTCTTAGAGTCTAAACATATGTTACATGTCTATGTCTAAATATATCTTTTCTTCTACCCTGAAGATGGAGGCGATACGTTCCTCCGAAACGTCGGTTAACGCCACATATACACGGTGCCAAATCCCAGAAGACTGTTTTCTTCATATGTTACTTGGTTTAGGTTTATTGTTATTATCATGCTTTAATTAAACAGCATGCTTCCGGTATACTAGATATGGTCCAAGCCGTGAGTTCACATTGCCTCTAATTCCGTGTGAATTTAATTTGGCAAATATAATTTCATGGTTTATAACATCATATGTATGCTTTAGTTAAATCATTCCGATTTGATTCCCCCCCCCCTCCCACTGAAGTCTTGTATGTTAAAACAACTGGTGCGTATACTTACCACTTTGATTAGTTAATTCGATCTGTTACGAAATTAACGATTGCAAGAAGTTCGAAAGTGAATGTATATAACATGGACTACGTCCAAATTCAGATGAACTTTCTCTTTTACACGTCAGTCAAAACATATGCTCAGTTTCCCAGGATCGTGTCAAATTCCGTCAGAATTCTTTTCGTCTAGTTTGAACAGTCAGTAATTGTTTATTCCGACGTTTTGGTAAGTGTAATACTGATAGTTGTATCGCCTCTGTTGTCTAGTGGTCAGAGTTCCTGGCTACAGATCCAGAGGTCCGGGTTCGATTCCCGGCGCTACCAGATTTTCTGAGAAGTAGTGGGTCTAGAACGGGGTCTACTCAGCGTCGTGATGATAATTGAGGAGCTATTTCAAAGAAATAGCGGCTCCGGTCTAGAAAACTGAGGTTAATGGTCGTGGGGATTCGTTGCGCTGACCACGCGACACCCTCTATCCGCTAAAGTTGGCACTAACTTCGGCGACAATCGACGGTTGCTCGGTCGGTATAGTTCGCTTGCGGACCTAAGTCATGTAGTGTTTTTTTTTTCCAAAGCTATATTAGAATAGACTGTTATGCACCGGGTGGGGACAAATCATGGAAATAATTTGCTTAATTACTGGTACTTTTACTTTTCTACCCTCCACGCCAATCTAAACAGTGGCGGTGACCTAAATGTTTCACTGTTCATTGCCTGTATTAGGGAGTGTTCGCGTTTTTGGCTTTTGTATAATGCAGTATGATTTAACCTGATGGCTTCAGATGAAATTTGTCTTCGAAAAAGACACTTGGAAAAGTTTTCTTTCTGAGGTTGAGATCAACTTGGCACATTAATAACTCAACTCTAATTGGCCGCACCATAGCTCAAGCGGTTAGTCGCTGGCTTCTCACGGCGGCGGCCCGGGTTCGATCCCGAGTCTGGTCAAGTGGGATTTGTGGTGGACAAAGTGGCCGGTTTCCCCTGCCAATCTTCATTCCACCAAATTCTCCATCATCATAATCACTCGGGGCAGGTACAATAGGCCAGAAGTGGCCGCCGTGCCGAGTGGACCCAGTTGGACTCCACCCCCCACTAAGCGAATTAAGAAGAAACTCAACTCTAAATTAGTAGCTTATTTAACGACACTGTTATAACTGTAGAAGTTATGCAGCGTCAAGAATAATTATTCTGACATTTGCCTCAAGAAAGCGAAGAGAAACACGGCAAATATTAGCGATGATGGGTTTAACTGGTTCGGGATTCGAACCCATCACCTGTTGAGTAATAGTATAGAGTTTACAGTTCTGAATAACTTCATGGAGCTGAGTCCTTCTTGAGAAGCCGCCAGTTGTGCAGCTACTCAAGAACTTTTCAACATTTTATGGAACCCCAAGGTTCATTACCGTGTTCCCAAGAGCCCTCCATTGGTCCCTTTACTTAGCCAGGTTAATCCACTCCATGCCACCCCATCCTGTCTCTCTTAAGATCTATTTTAATATTATTCACCGACGTACATCTTGGTCATCCTAGTGATCTCTTTCCTTGTGGCTTTCTCACCAGTATTCTGTGTACATTCCTCTTCTCCACCATTCGTGCTACATGCCCTGGCCATCTCACCCTCCTTAACTTGATCAAATCTTGGCGAAGGTACAGGGTTATAGTTACATATATTAATACGATCAAACACGTAATCTCTTGTTTCTATGAATAATTCTTTCTTCTGGGATATGACGCTGCATAGTTCATTGAAAGTCAGCCGACGTTTCGAAGGAACAGCGTTTTATCTTCAGGGTTGAAGAATAATTCTAGTAAGAAACCAGCATCAAGCAGGCAGCATACCGGTATCATATTTGGCTTACACTTCGACCCTGAGGATGGAGGCCATGTTACTCCGAAACGTCAGTCTCTGCGTGAACTACATGCCGTTACAATCCAGAGAACCGTACTCTTTATAGTCGCTGCTCTGAGAGCTTCATGCATTTATAGTAGGCCTGTGTTTTCTGTGAGGTACGCATTGAATTTTTAAATGTTATGCAGATTAATTTAGGCCTCAAGGGATTATAAATTAGTCGTGGTGCCTCATTCGGTGCACTGTCAGGCTTATAGTTGGACGAACAGGGTTTAATTTCCGGCATTATCAAGGGTATTTCTTTCTGTCGCCTTCAGGCCTTTCTGTCAAAGAGATATTAGGGGCCAATTTAATTAACTAACCCCACAGTGCTAGGTCGTCTTTGAAAAGTTGATAATTATGTAACTGCCAACATATTTTCTAAAGTTCATCACCATGTTCACAGAATCTCATCATTGAACCCTGTCTTGTAACAGGTTTTTACATTTATGTTCCCCTTGTATAATGTCCAGTTTAGTGCTATCCTATTTATGAAATCTCCAAAGGGTTCTCTTCCTTTGAGGTTTTTAGACCAAAATGTATGCATTTCCCACGTAATTCATTCGTGCTGCATGTCTATCCCATGGCATGTTGAATGTTGAGTACGTGGTTATTCCATTGACAAGGATTTTTCTTTCGTTCGGTTGTATAATTGTTCCCACTTACTGACATGTGAACTACCGATGTGGTTAAGTACGTCTATTGGTTCATGTATGAAGCATGATAATTCTGTATCATGTTTCAGAGATCATCTGTCATACGTTATGTGCTGTTATTAAGTAATATGCTGCCGTGTGTTTCCACCCACACCAGTCCGTGACGCCATCACCATGCTGCACGAGAATGCAGGCCAGCGGGTTTTTGTGTGTGCCCTACATACGGGAGGTAGCAGTGTCTGAAGACAGTATGCTTGCCCTAGGCAGCAGTGTCTGATGACAGTACGCTCACATGTAGGCTAGTTACTGTGTGTGCCCTAGGCAGCAGTGTCTGATGACAGTATGCTTACATGCAGGCTAATCGCTGTATGTGTCCTAGGCAGCAGTGTCTGATGACAGTATACTCACATGCAGGCTAGTTGCTGTGTGATCCCTAGAAGGTAGTGTCTGATGACAGTACGCTCACATGTAGGCTAGTTACTGTGTGTGCCCTAGGCAGCAGTGTCTGATGACAGTATGCTCACATGTAGGCTAGTTACTGTGTGTGCCCTAGGCAGCAGTGTCTGATGACAGTATGCTCAAATGCAGGCTAGTTGCTGTGTGTGTCCTAGGCAGCAGTGTCTGATGACAGTATACTCACATGCAGGCTAGTTGCTGTGTGATCCCTAGAAGGTAGTGTCTGATGACAGTACGCTCACATGCAGGCTAGTTGCTGTGTGTGCCCTAGGCAGCAGTGTCTGATGACAGTATACTCACATGCAGGCTAGTTGCTGTGTGATCCCTAGAAGGTAGTGTCTGATGACAGTATGCTCACATGTAGGCTAGTTACTGTGTGTGCCCTAGGCAGCAGTGTCTGATGACAGTATGCTTACATGCAGGCTAATCGCTGTATGTGTCCTAGGCAGCAGTGTCTGATGACAGTATACTCACATGCAGGCTAGTTGCTGTGTGATCCCTAGAAGGTAGTGTCTGATGACAGTACGCTCACATGTAGGCTAGTTACTGTGTGTGCCCTAGGCAGCAGTGTCTGATGACAGTATGCTCACATGTAGGCTAATTGCTGTGTGTGTCCTAGGCAGCAGTGTCTGATGACAGTATGCTCACATGCGGTCTAGTTGCTGTGTGATCCCTAGAAGGCAGTGTCTGATGATAGTATGCATGGGAATTGTGAAGTCATTAACGTGTTTGGAAATTCTATTTAAAAATTATTATCTACTGTGAATATTAAAACAGGGATCACAAGCTGAAGTCCCGATTATGATCATATTCTTATAGATTTTTAGGGATTGTTTAACGACGCTCTCAGTAGCTAAACTGCACACCGTAAAATGGTAGAATGTTTAATGGTAGTCCAACCTGCACGGTAGCTTGCGTCACAGTTGTTATGTAGTACACAGGTAAAGTTGTCCCTGTGATTAACTAATTAATCATTACGGCGTGAGGACGTATGGGGGAGTGGATGTACAGATCCATGTATTCTTGACCTCGCCACTAGTTGGAGGCGAATGGTTAGCTATAACCCTAGGGAAGGAGTCCCCCGGTACGCATCAGATAGGAGGCTGGATGGGCCCCAGAACCGGTCTGGAGGACGTGGGAAGGACTCAGAATTCGGACCCCTCGGTGTCACATCCCAGAAGATTGCAGGCCTAATCATAATATCTAATGACTTGACCTCAAATCTCAAAAATCGATATTATTGTTTATATTTGTGGCATTAACTTCGCTTACAAGCGGCGGTCGCTCGGTCGGTATAGTTCGCCTTCGGACTACAGGCCACGGACTTAGTTTTTTGTTTGTTTTTTATCATATGATTCACAGTTATCTTAATATTAGGCGTCAAATAACTCATACAGTTGTAAAAGTTGTCTCTGTGCTTAACTAATGAAGGCGTATGGGGGAATGGATTTATAGCTTCACGTTTTCTTGACCTTGACACTAGCTGGAGGTGGTCAAGTTCACGCTCCGGCCGCTTTACACCCTGAGAAAGATGGCCCGGTATCCTTTGGATAGGAGGTTGTGTGGGCCGATGGCCGGTCTCAACGACGTGGAGAAGAGAAAATTCTTGACCCTGCCGGGACTCGAATTCAGCCCGTAGCCGGTCACAATACCGACTGAGCTATCTCGGCTCCTGAATCACCTGCTGAATTTCAGTTCGGGCCATGGCCTGGCGATTCATGTTTAAGAATGCGGCACACGTTCTGCATAAACGTTGGCTACCCTTGAGAATCCATTTATCATCATTAATAATAATCCTTTCTGTAGATAAAGGCGCAGTGAAATGATCAGCTTAACGATACAGAAGGTGGAAGAAGAACATTAAGGTTATCTGTAGTTATTTATCATCGTCAGTATGTCTGTTATATGTAGGTAGGATGAATGAAATATCAGCTTTACAATATGGGATCGAATCCAGATAAACGTGTTGTAATAGTATGGTAGGTTCGCAGTGAATCAGGTACAACCAGCCATTCGTATATGCGTGCTTATTGCGTCTGTATGAATTATTACAATCTGCCAAGATTATATTGACTGTAATCAAACTTTACGTAACTTGTTTCCATATGTGAGAAACGGAGCCCGCAGACATGAGTGTGCTAACCACTTTGATGAGAAATTTATCGTACCACTGATTTAGTCCTACTTTAAGTTATTGCCCTTTGATTATATGGTGGCTCATTTTACGGCACAGGCGCTGTCGTGCCAGATGGTAGATGAATAATGAATTGGAAAGGATTTTGAAGGAAGCGGGAGCACGCGGTAGCGTAGTTGGTTGAGGCACTACGCTACAAGCCGGGAGGTCATTGGATTTTTCAATTGACCTAATCCTTCCAGCCGCACTATGGCGACTCAGCCTCTAACAGAAATGAGTACCAGAAATCTTTCTGATGAGTAAATGACGGCCGGCACGTAAGGCTGACAACCTGACCTACATCTGTGAGCTGATTGTCTAGAAAATGTGGGAGCCTCGACGTCTCACAAACCCTATGGGCCTGTTACAGAGATAGCTTTACCATTTTCTTCTCTTTATTGTTCACTGATCATTCGGCACTGTGTAGTCTGAGCTACTTACAATACAAACACCGTGGCCTGTAGTCCTCAAGCGAACTATACCGACCCAGCTATCGCCGCTTGTCGGGAAAGTTACTGCCAACTTTAGCGGATAGTGTCGCGTGGTCAGCGCAACGAATCCCAACGGCCGTTAATCTCGGTTTTCTAGACCGGAGCCGCGATTTCCTTCAAATAGTTACTCAGTTATCCTCAGGAGGCTGAGTGGACCCCGTTCCAGACCCGGGACCTATGGATATGTAGCCAGGAACTCTGGCTACTAGACCACAGAGGCGGTCCTGAGTTACTTAACAGCGTCATTACGCGTTCTTCTTGTTGAGTTGCTGTGCAAGAGAATTTTTTTTTTTTACTTTAAGAGGAGAATAACATAAAGAAGACACAGAAGGCGATGACTTCCACGAATTTGTGGTCCATCGGTCAGGATGCGTTGTCCTTGGAATCTTCTTACTCCGCGTAGGACTCTGTACAGCGGAATGTACTTCGACGTGCAAGATGTACGTATAAAGGAGCTTGCGTCACACGCGACTTCTGTTTGCCTTATTCCTATTTGTACGGATCACAGCGCTCTATTTCTTATTAGCTGCCCTTGAGTTCTGCATTGCTTATGCAAGAGTCTATTCAGTTTCATTTATGACGCAGTTCAGTAGTGATGTGAAGGCTACCATATTCAAACCTCTTGAATAAATCTTAAAGATTTGAGGTTCTCACAAAGAATGTGACGCCTTGTATGGGAAAAGTTTACCGACGTTTCGGTGTTACACGTCATGAAAGATTGTTTACTCTCCGACCCTGACGATGGAGACAGTAGGTTCTTTCGAAACGTCTGTAAACTTCTACATGAGTTCTGTCTTTTGGGATACAGATCTGTGTAGCCTGTTCGAAGTCAACTGACGTTTCGGAGGAATATGTCGCTTTCATCTACAGAGTTGAAGAATAAACCAGTCTGTTTGCTACCTAATTTATGTAGGGGTTTCTTGTTGGTTTATTCTTCGACCCTGAAGAGGAAGCGACATGTTCCTCCGAAACGTCAAATGATTTTGAGCGGAATACCAGAAGATAGACCTCTTCATAACCACCGCTGTGAGAACCTCAGATCCTGCATTCTTGAATGATTCAGGCATTTCTTTTCAAGGCTAGGCAGTATCTTTGGTGCATATTAATAATATGAACGCCGTGAAATGCTGCTGAATGGGAGAATCTATTATCAGTTGTCCCATTGAGTTTCATTTGATGGCGTAAACATTGTTTTGTATGAAAATGAAGTACAACAGGGGAAAACTTTTTTTTTGTTTATTTACGAGTATGTTGGTCAAGTAGAAACACAGGGTGTTGAGTAGAATATTTGGACCGAAGAGGGATGAAGTGACGGGAGGTTGGAGAAAATTGCATAATGAGGAGCTTCATAACTTGTACTCTTCTCCAAGTGTAATTAGAATGATCAAGTCAAGGAGGAGGCCGGTCACGGTAGCCGAGCGCTCTAAAGCATGTACTGTCTTCGCTCGCTTGGAAGCCGGGATCGTGTGTTCGAAGCTGTTTCCTGTGAGGTACGCATTGAATTCTTATATATTATTCTTATACACTGCCCGTCACGGTAGCCGAGCGGTCTAAGGCATGAACTGTCTTCGCTCGCTTGGAAACCGGGATCGTGGGTTTGAATCCCACTCAGAGCATGGATGTTTAGTTTGTGTGTGTGTGCGTTTTTCTGTGTTTGTGTACAGGTAGAGGCCTTGCGACGAGCTGATCACCCGCCCAAGGAGTCCTACCGAATGTGTAAGATCTAGAAAAACCGAAGTGAACGGAGAAGTTCATGGAGGTAGGCCTAGGCCCACTGGGGCTGTACTGCCAAGGAAAAAAATTAAAGTCAAGGAGGATGAGATGGGGATGTAGCGCGCATAGAGAATATAGGATTTTGGTGGGAAAGCCAGAAGGAAAGAGCACCTTTCGGCAAGATCATGATGTAGATGGAAGATAATGTAAACCTGGATCTTAGAGAAATAGGATGGAGTGGTATAGACTGGATTCATCCGGCTCAGGATAGGAACAAGTGGAGGGCTGTTGTGAACACGGTAATTAAGCTTCGAGTTCCATAAAATGTTGGAGAATGTTAGAGTAGCTGAACGACTGGCAGCTTCTCAAGGAGTCAGCTCCATGGAATTAGTCAAATGGAAGTTCTATACTCGTACTAATATATGAATAGAAAACGAAATCTTGTTGGTTAGGCCTTTTTAGCCAGTTGCAATTCAGAATTAACAGTCTTATAGACAGCCGGTAGAACTCATTGGATAGAGGGATCAGCCAATCACAAGGGCTCTACCTACACATATAGCACACTTACATACGTGGGATTTGAACCCACGATCTTAGTGTTGTAGCAGCCGAAGACAGTACGTGCTGTGGTCCATACTGGATTATATCCGACCGGATTCTCGCCCGACCCAATTCATTTGCTTTTATCAGCCTCTGTCATCATGAAAACAGCTTGACAACCTCCATACTCGCACGAGGACACATCAACTTCCTTGTTCAGACCGACTGGTGGGTTGGAAGACTGCTGTATGGGCTGTAGCGTCTTGTAGTTCGGAGACGTCCAGACGTTTCGGAGGAACATGTCGCTTCCATCTTCATTGTTGAAGAATGAGCAAGCAAGAAATCAGCAGGTGGCAAGCTGATCCTACTTCTGCTGGCTTTTTTATGGTTTAATATTCTACCCTGAAGGTGGTGACGGTATGTTCCTCCGAAACGTCGGGCTTTCTCCTAACCGGCAGAAGCAATTTTAGAGATACCTGAAGATGACCAGTGTTGGTCGAAACATGTAGTGTACATACACCAGTGATGTAGAAGAGATTTTAAATTTAAAATATTCCTTAAAGATTTTAGAAAGCAAGTTGCGTGTGAGACGGCTAATAGGAACAAATGAGGGTTTTACTCGTATTGTTCATAGTCTGAATGCTGTTCACGTTAATTACGTTTTAGTATCATGTTATTCCTGTATGCCTCGTTTTCTTTCTTCCATGTCTGTCCACATCTTCTGTATTACTGAATTCTCTCTTCAGTCCTGGCATGTAATTGGTTTTCCTGCTGTCAGGAGCTTAAATAGGTAATTGAATTCAATTTGTTGAGATGCTCACATCGTGATGTGGTGCGCATGCCCCGGTATACAAATCAAATTATGAATATTGTTACTTGTATTAGTGACTTCGCCGCCTCTGTGGTCTAGTGGTCAGAGTTCTTGGCTACAGATCCAGATGTCTCGGGTTCGATTCCCGGCGCTACCAGATTTTCTGAGAAGTAATGGTTCTGGAACGGGGTCCAGTCAGCCTCGTGATGATAAATGAGGAACTATTTCAAGGAAATAGCGGCTCCGGTCTAGAAAACCGAAATTAACGGTCGTGGGGATTCGTTGCGCTGACCACGCGACACCTATCCGCTAAGTTTGCACTAACTTCGCTGATAAGCGGCGGTCGCTCGGTCGGTATAGTTCGCTTGCGGACTAAAAGCCACGGTTTTTTTTTTTTTTAGTATTAATGAATTTGGACGTTGGTTTGGCTTGGTGAGTCGATTTATTGGATGTTCACCAGGTTGAACTACAGTTGATATGGCACTTTCAATCTTACTGTAACTACAACACTTCGTAACTACCAACACTGATAAAGGCTTATGATTTCTGTGTCTCAGCTCCTAAACACGCGACTCATCCCTGGTTATAACTGTTAGGCGCCGTGATAGCAGTTCTGTTCTGCTCTTTGTGATCGCGTTGTTTCGGAAACCATTGTAATTACCGTGGTTACCATATCTGCAGCCGTGTGTTTGTTTATAGCGTGCCTTCGGAACGCGTGTAGCCAGTCGTTACCTAGTAGTGGATGACTACATTGTTGTAACAATGTTACCGAGCCATTGGCCGGCAACGGACGTCACAGTATCGTGGCGTATTGGCTCTATGCAGGAACTGTTGAGCCACAGAAGCCTCGGGGCACGCGCACAATGTGAGAGTTGCGGATTGTATCGGCGCGTTGCTAGGCGACAACTCTGTGAACCCTTGGATTGCGCAACAGGAAGTGACGTCACATACCCAACACGTGACTGTGTTCCACAGAGAGGAGAAACGTGATATCCAGATACTCCGGGAAATGAATAAGTTCGGACACCACTGAGCTAGATGCTAACAGCGTCGTATAGTAAACGACAGACACAAGCATAAAATGGATTTTTAGAGCACTAGATATTAAAATGAGGTTCATCTTATAGTCTATCAAATGTTCCGTCTATAATGCAGCAATCAGTAACATTGATTCACACTTTATTGCACTCGAAGGACATTATGTGCATAAGATGGTATTAAAACTATTAAAATATTTAAAATATATATTACTTACTTAGTTAGTTATTGGAGAGGGTGGGTTTCCCCATGCACTGAGATCAGTATTGGTCCATTGTGCTTCCCTCTATGATATTTTACCAGTCTCTATACCCTACCGATATTGGTTCGTACCATCAGTCCCGACCGAGCCAACGAGTTCGGCCTCTACTGGCTTGGCGCATCTATAATGCTTCCCCCATCTATCAGAGGCGTTAGAGACTACTGTTTGGCGGGAAATGTCCTTGAATTTAGCTCAGTCACCTCCTTTGGAGATATGAGGTTCCTTTACGTGCCGTAAAGCTACGACACGGGACCCACGGCTTAAAGTCCCTCCCGGAGGACTTGTTCCCTGAATTTTTCCGCCCTTAAAAATTCCACGACCTCCGCCGGGTTTGAACCCGCGTACTACGAGTCATGAGCTGGGAACGTTACCTCTAGACTACGGAGGACGCTACATTACTTACTTATGGAGCTGAGCCCTTCTTTAGGAGACGCCAATTCTGCAACTACTCAAGAACTTCCCAGCATTTTATGGAACCCGAAGGTTCATTACCGTGTTCACAAGAGCCCTCCATTGGTCCCTATCCTGAGCCAGATCAATCCAAATTAAAAATATATATGAATTATTATAATGCTACATGTTTTGGCCATCTAAGGCCATCTTCCGGCAACATTTATTTGGAGAATCCTAATGCACTGCGAACTGATCGAATGTCATTCCTTTTATTAAAATATTTTAATAGTTTTAATAATATCTTATGCACATAACGACCACCGTGTGCATTAAAGTGTGAATCAGTGTCATTGATTTTTGCATTATAGACTGAACATTTGATAGAATACAAGAGGAACCTCATGCAACAGGATGCTGAAATATAATATTAAAATGTTGCTCGCGAGAAATATCCAGGACTTGAGCCAAATTATTAGCCTGGGTTTTACTTTAATATGTTAATTTGTATACACTATTTTAGAAAAATACGTGAATTTCCATATTGATTGGCACTGCAGCAGCTGTGAGTTACGCCCCCCTTTTTGATGTGTTTTAAAATTGAATTGGTTTCTTTACTGGCCTTGCTGATGGGGGAGGGGCGTGAGGGGGGGTCAGTCAGACATGAGGTCTGTCGGTGGTGGTGAACTTGATGAAAACCCATAGACTCGGTTGACCAGAAGAGAATTTTTTGAATTTTGAAAAAGTTGTTAACGTAGTCCGCAGCTTGGTGATGTGTAATTACTCGTAGATCAAAGGGGACCATGCGTTCATTTTTCTCTCGGCCTTTGGGAAATCCAGGAAACCTCATGAGAATTTGCTTGAATGAAGCAATTTTTTGTTTTAATCGACCGAGTGCCAAACTCGACCATGTACTCCAATTGTCTAATTTGTCTTCGTAGTTTTTACACAGTTTTCTGATAAATTTTTGCTTCCTCGTGTACATAGTGTTAGAATTATTTTTTTAATTTTTGGGGGGCTGGGATGAGACTGAGTTCACTTTGTAGGTCGGCCACTATTTGGCCAGTTTTACCAGCCCCGGATGGTAGATGATGATGCATGTGGAATGAGAATTGGCAAGGGAAACTGAAACTCTTAAAGTAGGGTGCTGAGGAGAATATTTGGATCCGAGAACGGAGATAAATGCATAACGAGAAGCTTCATAACTTCTACTCTCCACCATATAAAATTACAATTACAGTCTAGGCGGATGAGATGGGTAGGGCATATAGCACGCATTGGAAGGAAACTGAATGCATAAAGAGTTTTGGTGGGAAAGCCAGAAGGGAAGAGACCACTAGGAAGACATAGACATTATTATTATTATTATTATTATTAGAGGGGGTGGGTTTCCCCATGCACCGCGACTAATAGTCTATTGTACGTCCCCCTTTGATATTCTACCAGTCGCCGTACCCTACCGGTACTGGTGCGTGCTATCAGCCCCGTTCAGCCAACGAGGTCGGCCCTCGGTACCTGATCTTCCCCCATCTACCAGAGGCATTGGAAACTACTTGGGCGGGAAACTTTTTGGCTAATTTAGCTCAGAGGTCCCCTAGAGACACGAGGATCTTTTACGTGCTGTAAAGCTACGACACGGGACCCACGGCTTAAAGTCCCTCCCGGAGGACTTGTTCCCTGAATTTTTCCGCCCTTAAAAATTCCACGAACCCGCGTAGCTTGAGTCATGAGGTGGGAATGTTACCCCTAGACTACGGAGTCCGCTAAGACGTAGACATAGGTGGAAGAATAATATTAAAATGGATCTTAGGGTGGGATGGTATGGTATGACTGCTCAGGATAAGGGCCAGTGGAGGGCTCCTGTGAACACGGTAATGAACCTTCGTGCTCCGTAAAATTTTGCGAAATTCTTGAGTAGCTGAGCGACTTACGGCTTTTCCAGAAAGACTCACCTCAGTGGAGTTAATTATATTAAGCCTGAAGTAATATAAAGAGACCGTTTATGAACACATTTTAAACAGAACACTAACATTAATAGGGCTCATATGAATCCAGGAACGAAGTAGCGATTCCGCGACGTTTCGGTTGATAATGCATTAATTTTATTTTGTTGCTTTACAGTTAACATCCGTTTTACGCAGTGGAAACTCCGTGTGTTAGTGGAATTAGTGTTGCATCATAAACCCGCTGTTCCAGGTGGAATCTTCCAAGAAGCCTTCGAGATGTGCTGCCACTTAATTGCACAGATATCGGATGCAGGTTCTTACTTCGCGTTCATGACGCAGTCTATCGCTTCGGGTATCAGCTGCCAATAGAATTAATATTCAAGCTGTTTTACAGTTCCGACAGGAGTATGACTTGAAGATACTATCTTCTGGGATATAACGCTGTGTAGTCAGTTGAAAGTCAACAGACGTTTCGGAGGAACATATCGCCTCCATCTTCGGGGTCGAAGAATAAGTCGAGCAAGAAACCAGCTTGTCACTTGTTTTCCCGCTGGATAGTTACAGAGAGTTGGAGTTGAGTTAGTTGGTTGGTGAGTGACTGAGTTCGTTACAGAACCGCTGAGGTTCAATTAGCCGTTGCTGCGAGAAGCTGGTAGCTGAGGCTGGAGATAGTTCGGGAACCCATAGGAAAAAGAACGTCTGTTGGAAGCCGCTACCGAGCAACGACTAGTGAAGACGTGTCTGTCGACAGTTGTATATGTGCTTAATAGTGAATTGTAAAATATACGGGATAGCGCAGTCGGTATGGCGACTGCCTACGGGCTGGAAGACCGAGGGGTCAGAGTTCGAGTCCCGGTATGGTCAGATTTTTCTCTTTTCCTTGTCGTCCGGATCGGTTCTGGGGCCCATCCAGCCTCCTATCAAATGGGGCTCTTTCCCCCGGGGGTAAAGCGGCAGGGGCGTGAAGCTGACCGCTCACCTCCAGTTAGTGCCGGGGTTAAGAAAATATGGATCTATACTTCCACTCCCCCATACGCCTTCATTAGTTAATTAGTTAAGCGCAGGGACAACTTTACTTTTTACCTAGTCACTCGCTCTATCAAAGAGTATGCAAAGTATCCAATCCGATCATCAGTCCACACAGGCTCGTACACGTGACCGTATATAAACGTTTTGAATAAACTTCAAATAAATAAATAAATAAATAAATAGCCCTTCAGCCAAACGTAACGAAGTGTTTGTCAGTAAAGTGCAATTTTCGAAGTAATGAGAATGGTGATTTCGCCTTATGGAACCTGGTGAAACCTAACCGGTACTTCTGAACGCCAGGTTTAATGAGCGATCTGCCGGAATTTCAAGGGATGAACAAGGGACAAGTGCTGGATGCTTACCCCCTCTAGCTTATTGCAGCAAGCCAAGATTATCTTTCCAGAAATGCGCAATCGGCTATTAGTAGGGTTCCGCAATAATACATTAGAATTATTTTGACTAGTGCGGTATATACAGGGTACGCAGTAGCGCAGGTCGGAAGGTCGCGGATCGAATCCGATGAGGTGGATTTTTCAATTGACCTAATCCTTCCAGCCGCACTATGGCCATGGGGTCGACTCAGCCTCTAACAGAAATGAATACCAGGAATATTTCTAGGGGTAAAGGGGGGCCGGCGCGTAAGGCTGACACTCTCGCAAACTGTGAGCCGATTGTGTAGAAAATGTGGGAGCCTCGACGTCTCACAACCCTATGGGCCTCCACGGCCTGTTACAGGAACAGCTTTACCGCCATCTGCGAGCCGATTGTTTAGAAAATGTGGGAGCCTCGACGTCTCACAACCCTATGGACCTCCACGGCCTGTTACTCGTATATACTTAACAAATACTTTTTGTCGTTTCGAGTGGTTTGTCAACTAAGCGTGTTGCTTGTTGTATCGGAACATGTCAACATGCAGTGTTTTTTCCTCCTAGTTACGTCACGTTGTTTTTTCCCGAAGAAACATTTGAAATATTTACGGTCAATTTATTATGTCGTGTCTGTATGCGTGGTCTTACGCAAACACAATGTGTTGCCAGATCACGCTGTCGATATTAACAGCTACGAAATGCAAACAAACTGCCTACTACAGAGAAGGACTATGCAATGTAAGTGCAGGAATATTTATTTCTTCTTGGGCAGTACCGTGTTCAGGTAACGATCAGTTGTGATGGAGGGGTGTCCATCATGTTAGCTTAACCCTAGGTAGTGTTATTTTCTAAGGAACAGAGCGTACATATAAATATGGGATAACAAACGGTTTATAGGGAACCAGGATAGCTTAGTCGGTATAGCGACTGGCTACGGGTTGGACGAGCGAGGGGTCGGAGTTCGAGTCTCGCTAGGGTAAAGAATTTTCACCACTTCATACAGACTGGTTCTGGGGCCCACCCGGCTTCTTGTCCAACGGTTACTGGCGGTAAAGCGGCCGGGGCGTGAAGCTGATCACTCACCAAATAGTGCCGTGTTCAAGAAAACGTGGATCTATACATCCAGTCCCCTATACGCCTTCACGGTATAGTGCTTAATTAGTTAAGCACAGGGAAAGTTTTAAGAATCGTTTTATGACCATGTTTGTTATCTGTGTCCATGTTATGTCGTTCTTACTTACGTACTTACAGACGTGGCAGCTCTATTTTCGAGGTAGACGATAAGCTTAGAACGTAATCAGCTTGTCGTTATGTGCATGTTTAAGGTAATTGTCAGTGTCTTGCAATGTTTTGCTTGCTTACTGAGCCCTTCTTGAGGACAAGCCAATTCTGCAGCTACTCAAGAATTACCCAGCATTTTATGGAACCCGAAGGTTCATTACCATGTTCACAAGAGCCCTCCACTGGTCCCTATCCTGAGCCAGATCAATTCAATCCATACTATCCCATCTTCTCTCTCTAAGATCCATTTTAATATTGTCCACCCACCTATGCCTCGGTCTTTCCAGTGGTCTCCTTCCTTCTGGCTTTCCCACCAATATCCTATATGCATTCCTCATCTCCCCATTCGTGCTACATGCCCTGCCCACCTCATTCTCCTGGTTTCTAGATTAGAAACAAGAAATCACAAAGGAAATTTCTGCTGGATGACACTGGTAACAGCAGTTAAGTACGAGTTGATACGATCGTGAGTGTTCGTATTGTAGTTTCCTTCGTTGTGACACTGTAGGATACCGACGTTTCGTAGGAAAATGTTGCCACTGTCTTCAGGGTTGAATTATGTAAGTTCGCGAATTAAATTGGTTATATGGTCACCTTCCTTGTAACCTCCTTGCATAACCCCGAACCTAGAAACATGAACCATGAGAATAGAGGCAGAATGCTCCTACGAAACGTCGGTATCAGCCTACATGACTACACGGTGTCGAAATCCAGCAGTTCAGCACGAATTGTGTTGGTGATCGTGCGGTAGGCCAGCGTGTATTGTCACATCGGCTTGTAGGCAACCACTACCGAGATTTCCTCTTACAGGATATGCCGAAACTACTGGAGGATGTACCTCTGGCAGTCAGAGCACATGCGCGATGGTGCTCCGGCACATTTGAGCCGCGCTGTGCGAGATGTAACACAGTAACACACCCCGTGACCGATGGATAAGTAGAGGAGGACACACTGCATGACCTCCACGCTCGCCAGATTTGAATCCTCTGGGTTTTTACCTGTGGGAACCCCCGAAATCCCGTGTGTATGCAGCTCCTGTTGACATCGCACTGTGGATGCCTGTCAAGACTGTCCGCAACTGCACCGGCGTCTCTGAACGCGTGCGGTGGTCCATCACGAGACGTGTCGAGGCGTGCACTGACTCTCATGGCGGACATTCTGAGCATTTATAAATGTATCCTTCCAGCCATAACTCACAAATTAAATGTTTCCGGACAATTGTCGATATGGACGTGCCTTCTTGTTTTGGTACATGGGACTTTTGCCCCTAAATGTTCCACACATTTCGGTTACAGCCTGTAAAAGAAGGTATTGTGACTGATCTATATATTTTGTTGTCATTTGTCTCAAGGGACTGATTCAGAATATTAGAAAAATCAGTGACGTTAGCTTGTGTCGTGACCAAGATTCGAACCGAGTACATCCAAAATGTTGTCAAATGCGTTATCGCTAAGCCATCATGTTGGTGTGTGGTGTTTATTATTAAATGATTCTCTCTTTAAGCACATCTGAGCATATGTTAACTGTATTCATAGAAAACTGAAGACTAAGCGCATAAGCATAAGCTGCAAATATTTTATTTGTTAGTAGAATTGTTTGTAAAGAAGTGGATCAGTCACTGAAAGCTTCTCTGAATATAACGAGGTATTGGAAAGTAGCAGTAATGTGATGTTTGCGCAGTCACTCTCCCGTTCTTTATGGAATAATGCCAAAATGCCTTCTGTTTTGTAAACGTTTCGTCGTCGACCTTTATTACAGTACTAGTCGTGTCGAAATTACATATTCCTACATTCAGTGTTATGCTCTGACTTGACATTGCCCCAATAGCTGAAAGCAGCTGTTGTGTAAAAGGGAGGAGAATACCCCCTTCCCTCTTCCACCCCCAAAGATTGGTCACCTCTTGTCACGCCTATATTTTGAGTAGGCATGTTCAGTAAACGTCACTCCGAAAAAGCTTATTTTATTGAATGTCATACT
Organism: Cryptotermes secundus; assembly: GCF_002891405.2. NCBI lineage: Eukaryota > Metazoa > Arthropoda > Insecta > Blattodea > Kalotermitidae > Cryptotermes > Cryptotermes secundus. Next base: position 344,006 of record NW_019733847.1, on the reverse strand, counting down.
TTCAGTTATCTCATGACAGATCTCTTTATGCATTATTATAAGCATGTTTCTTGACGTACGCGTTTCTAAATTTACGTAATTACAAGTAAAGGCCGTGTTTGAGGACCGCGCATAAGTATAGCAAGAAGTAGAGGGGCAGTGGTTGCAACTACTCTGCATTTGGGGTCGGAAGAAGGTTGACGCGCTGTAACTAAGGCCCTGTTATAACCTCTGCAGTCTACACTCCATATCCGTGGTAGTGGACTCGACCGAATCTACTGCGCATGATCTTGAGAACGGCCAGTCTAAAGCAACAGGCAAGTAACTCTCGTAACGGCACGAAGCAACGGTATTCAGAAGGTCTGCCGTTAAACACGATGTGTGAGGCATACATGGGAGAGACGAACAATTCATGCAGAATTTTTATCGTAAAATCTGGAGAGGAGAGATCTGTTGGTAGATCTAGGTGTAGATGAGACGATAATATTAAAGTGGATTTTCAAGAAAACTGATGGGAGGTTGTGGACTGCATTGATGTGACTTAAGATATGGAACAGTGGCGGGTTTTTGTGAACACAGTAACAAGGCTTCGGATTATTTTATAAAGACAGTGAATGTTTTTGCGTAACAGCTAATATTAACTTCAGAAGAAGGATCGTGATTCATGGATTTGGTTATTGATAAAGTTATATATGAATCGATATTAGATTTTTCGAACTAATTAATGACCAGGGCCCGGATTTTGATGACCTGAAAATATTTAAAAAATGACCGAAAAAATCCAGAAAAATGACCTAAAGGAGAAAAGAAAGAACACTTCACTTCCATATTATTCACATTTCAGAAAAAAAATATGAAGAAAAATTCCCTAAAATGGCAAAAAATGACAAGAAATACCCTTAAAAGCCCAAAAATTACCCCCAAAATGAAAAAAATGACCTTAAACCTAAAAATGTCAAAAAATGACAAAATTACCTATAATATTTACATTTCTATAACCAGCAGCTCATATCCGAGATTTATATATTTAAGAGCATCGCATAGGATACGAGGAAAAAAAGATGACATGTCATCAAAATCCGGGCCCTACTAATAACTAACTTCATGGACCTGAGCCCTTCTTGAGAAGCCGCCAGTTGTGTAGCTATTCAAGAACTTCCCGGCATTTTATGGAACCCTAAGGCTCATTACTATATTCACAACAGCCCTCCACTGGTCCCTATCCTGAGCCAGATCAATCTAATCAATACCACCCCATTCTATGTCTCTAAGATCCTTTTCAATATTATCCATCCACCTTTGTCTTTGTGTTCGTAGTGGCCTCTTTCCTTCTGGCTGTCCCACCAATATCTCATATGCATTCTTCATCACCAGTCGTGACGTCCGTTGTAGAAATAAACGAGAGAGGCTTTCTTCTGGCTCCATTGCAGACAGAAGACTACGCACCGCATTCTGCAACTGTGTGGTGTCCTCAACAACGTCCGTCATAAAGTACGTTCGTTACAACGGACGCATTTTGTGCGCTCGTGTGGCCCCAGCCTTAGAGGTGGAGAACGCGGACATACGGACCTCCTTATTATGCGTTTATTTTCGCTGCATGCAGAGAAGGCATACAGATTCCTAGTGACGCCTTCCATCCATCTGTGGCGTACTAGTGAAGACGGATGGCTGCGGGCTAGTGCAGGTTGCGAACCCAGCGATGCAGTCAACAGTCTCGCTTTCTTCTGGCTCCGTGCCATGTACCACGTTCTGGTTGAGCTGCTGCATCAGTATATAGCTCACTCCGACTCATTATGTATGTACCTCTCGTGCCATCGTCAGTTTCCAATTTCGGGCTTTGTTAAGGCCTTCATCAAAGCAGACACTAGTGTGCAGGTCACAGGGTGTGCGGTCAAAGACGTATATGTTTTATACCTCCTTTCCTCCGAACACTGGTTTCATGGGCCCCAATGCCACTAGAGATTGGATGTGTGAGTTATTTCTGTCTTTATGCTGGCCTCTATATATACAAAAAAAAATAATTTTTTACTCCATTTTTCGGTTTCGGATGCTGACACATGATATAAGTACTGTAACGTATTTGGACAACGCGTTGCCAGGCAACAGCTCTGTAAATACGATCCATCACGCAACACTGGAGGAAGCTGTGTTTTTTGTAGATCCGACAGACGCGCCAATGGATTGCCTTGATAGCGATCACGTGCTATGTGTTTACTGTAGGTCCATGTCCGTTCCGCGGCTATATAACGAGAGCCTTGAGATGTAAGTTCAGAGCAAATTTGAACTAGGAGCACAGAAGAATTAGGATTCGGCCTATGAAGACGTAACATGAGATTAGAGGACTTTATTTATGTGTAATATTTGGAGTGTGTAATTCATTGAGACTGTTATGATAAATGTGTGAAAACTAGTGCAGATAGACTGAAGAGATTAGTTTGGAGTGATTGTAAATTGTGTAAAGCAGCAATAGTGTAATAATTAATGGTAATTACGATCTGGAGGTGGTTAATAAATCCAATTACCAATCCGAACGCCGTCTTTAGTCACCCATACACGTGACAATACTATTATACAACCGTCAACAACAAATTCATAATAAGAAATTAATATTATTTTATTAATATTTACTATATACATTTGCTATATGTTTCGACCCATCTGGATAATCATCAGGCAAATATTTACGAAATGTATACTCGTATTGAATTATATTTCTAACGTGCATTCATATTAGAGGTCATAAATATAAATTTCATTATGATTCTTATTTCATTACAAATTTGAATATTAATCTTAAAACGTAAAACTTATAATTCAGAAATTAAAATCGAATTAAAATTCTGACGGTCTATGTTGATGTATCGCTGAACAGCGGGGTATTCAGGGAGTCTGTGTTGTTTTGAATTATGTACACGTTTCGTGGCTGTTTTCTTCGCGTGTAAGTGGTGTACTATTTTCTTATTTGATGTCGTGAGTGCCAATGGTAAAGTTTGTGTGTATATTGTATTGTGTTCCATACAGAGTACCACATCTGTGTGCTATTAGATAGCGGTTGTTCCCCTTTTCTGTCCTCTTTGCACTAACTCTGACACTATAATTATGACCGCTAATATTGTTCCACATTAGTATTACAATTCAGTACGAGTATACGTTTCAAGAATATTTGCCTGATGACGATTCAGCTGGATCGAAACATGTAGCAAATGTAACGGATTTGATCAACGCGTTTCCAGGCAACAGCTTAGTAAACACGAATAAAAGTAACAGTAGAAAGGAAAATATTTCTATGCGGTCAGCGCGGAGCAAAGCACGGAGATGTAGGAACGCAACAGTAAACATGCATCCGCAATAATGGGAGACGGTGTTTTCCGTGGGGTCCGTGCAATGGAGTTATCTTAAAAACAAACGTCACTACGGTTCAATTCTGTGTTCTCGGTGGAAGATGAAGACTTGGCGTGTGATTTGAAGATTTTATTCATGTGTAATACTTGGAGTGTGTCATTCAGTGAGACTGTTAAGGCGCGTCCACATTACTCATGCTCGTCTGGCTTTTACTTGTGCTCGTAAATCTTCGTCCACACTACTTCAGTTGCTCGTCAGGCTTCGGCGCGTGAGGATCCGTATATTTACTCGTAGTGTGTATAGGCTGTAGTCGTATTTTAATTTATTGGCTATAGTTTTTAAATTAAAAATGTAAAATTTGCTTGTCTCGTGACTTGTCATAGCGTCCACATTACTCGCGAGCATAGCGAGTCACACGAGCACGAGCACGAGTAATGTGGACGCGCCTTTGTGGTACCAGGAGAGGACCGGAGGGTGTAAATCAGCGACAGCTCTGCATTTGAATGTCATTAAGAGCATCTGTAATGAAGGTGCTAATAAATCCAATCATCCGGACTAGAACCCGTCATTCTAGTCACTCGTACCACCGTACACGTGACAGTATACACGTCACAATGTATTGAAAGGTTCATGGTGTACATGGAAATATTCACTTATAGCCTTACGTAAGCTAGGGCATTCGTACTTGTCTGTTGAAGTTTGATGGAAGTCTGTAGTGTCGAATTTCAACAAAATCTGTGAAACGGTTTGTGGGACACACGGAAAAGTCTTATGTAAACTACGGTTTATTATAGGTAAATCATCATCATCGTCTGCAATGTTCAGGCGTTTTGACCTGTTGCTATTATTTTTTTTTATCGCTAGTGGGGTGGGACTAAGTCCCTTGTACTGCGGCCACTTCTGGCCTATTGTACCAGCCCCAGATGATAGGTGAGGGTGATTGTGGAGCAATTGATGGAATGAAGATTGGCAGGGGAAACCGAAGTACTCGGAGGAAACCTGCCCCAGCGCCACTTTGTCCACTACAAATCCCACTTGACCAGACCCGGGATCGAACCCGGGCCGCCGCGGTGGGAAGCCAGCGACTAACCGCTTGAGCTATGGCGCGGCCTCTGACCTGTTGCTATCTTCAGGTCAGATGAATTATTCTTGCGTTCCCTTCCTTCTTCCTTTAGCATGGTAGTCACACAGCTTCCCAGCAATTCGATTAGCTGGCATTTTTAAAACATATTCGAAACACCTCTGTTGCTATAATGGATCGATATTGTTGGAAATCTGCATTTCCCAAGAAATTGTAGTGAAGGTCTCCCTTATCAAATTTTGAAGAAAATTTGTCCAACGTTGTAAGCCCTGATAGGTGTTCACATACAAACAAACAAACAAACAAACAAACGGAAACACGTCTAAACATGACTAGGAAAGCGCTATCATAATTATTATTATTATTATTAGAGGGGGTGGGTTTCCCCATGTACTTAGACCAGTTATTGGTCCATTGTGCGTCCCCCTTTAATTTCTACTGTCGCCATACCCTACTGGTACTGGTGCGTGCTATCAGCCCCGTTTCAGCCAACGAGGTCGGCCGTCGGTACCTGATATTTCCCCCCCTCTAACAGTGGCATTGGAAACTACTTGGGCGGGAAATTTTTGCCTACTTTTGCTCAGAGGTCTCCTAGAGACATGAGGATCTTTTACGTGCCGTATTACTTTGAATATTTTTATTAACTTCATACAAAGTTTTAATGGGAAGACCTGAATCGAAGAGACCATGTACGAGATGTAACTAATTTCCTCACCATCAAATTTCCTGGTCAAGTGTGAAGTTCCAAATTTAAAGACCTAGGACGTGATAACGTGCTTCCAGGTCGGGACTATCGCATACTTCATGGAGCAGTGGTGGATCGGTTATTGGCAGGCGAAAATCAAGGAAGCTCAGAATACCCGCACCAGTGTCAGTCACTTCGTCCACGATGAATCTCACAAGAAGTCACCCGAGGCTCCGTGCTTACGGCCGTTCAAGTGACTAAGCTGCTGTTGTAACATAAGTACGAGGGGTATGATCTGCTTGGCAAAGCCTGGGCTGACAGGTCATGTATATCGTGCAAAAACAAGACCTTTCAATAATATACTACATATGAGATACGTACACTTGGCAAGGCCAAGGATATTCATAAGAGACAAACGCATCCTCTCGTCATAGAGGGTGTTACAAAAGGACTATGACCGCAAGGGTTCAGTTGCAAAATAAAAGTGTCTGGTCTGGAGCCTCAAGGAGCTTCACGCTAAGACAAATGGATTGAGAGTAAGTCGCCAGTCTTAAAGTAACTCTCTGAGTTTCAGAGTATAAGGCATAACCTGCGGCACAAGCCTACATGTCATAATTTCTGTATATCTTGTACAAATGTTACGTAGTACAGTGCAGTAACAAAGGATGGACCGAGCCCACAGTGACCTGGACGCCGTGACAGCGCGGATAAACTCGTACTCGCTCTGAAACTACGGCGCAACAAACATAGCGCCTACACAGAAAGACCGACCTCTCCTTCGTCGAAGAGGAGTCCCCATTTTGTAAACACTGTCATGTCTAGGAGAGAATAAATATCTTGGTCAGGGATCTGTAAGAGACGGAAGCCAGGAATAACGCGCTGGAGAGGACCAGCAGCAGTCTAACCGACCAATCGATCTTGACAAATGTTACCTCGAGTCCCCCCCCCCCGTAGAGGAGAAGTGTCAAGTAATAGTCAGACCTCTATCTCTTTGAAGAGGAGATCTCCATTTCAAAATACATAAACGCCTTGAAAAGGAAAATATGGTCATAGGGCCCGAAACCAAAGAATGACTGTGCTGGCGAGGCCCGGCAGAAATTTAACCTACTGACCCTCTTGGCCGGTTGTCATCATGAAATAGTGTGAGATGGTAGCTAGCCTGTAAGAATATATGTAGGGAAACAGGAATCTACATAGTTGAGAGCCGTTACCAGGCAACGACTGGTGAAGACATAGAAGAATTTATGTATGCTGCAGTTTCAGTGATCTGTAGAGTATGTAGATGCGTGAAACGGTAGTAGTTACCTGTAATTACGGATTATACAAGGCCAGTAAATCCATTTGTTAATCAAAACGCCACGTCTGGTTACTACCGCATGGCAGTATTAAGACGTTCTTGAAATAAATGTGATCTGGATTGGATTCCACTGGCTCAGGATCGAGGCCATTGGGCTTTTATGAACACGGTAACGAACTATCGAGCTTCAGAAAGAAGTGGAAATCTCCATGGAGTCTTTAGTTATTTCGTAGTTGACTGTAATGATCTTGTCTCTTTAGAGATCATGGCCACGTGACTTACCAGTAGGCTACAGGTCAATCAGGGGATGCTTGTAGACGTGGCCTTGACTTTCAGTGGATCTACGCGTGATGAATTAATTGCCGTATAGTCTGTTGCAGTAGTGTCAGAGCCTTATGAAGAGGTCCAGTTATGTGACTAGAACCGTCAGTGTGTTACTGGGTTTTTGAACTTTTTCTATCGTCTGGAATTCTAGATAATTCTACTGCCACCGGGTTAAAACCCAATTGCATTATAATAAATAATATATATATAATAGAAGACACGACGTTTCGGAAACTGAATCTGTTTCCAGTTTCCGAAACGTTGTGTCCTCTATTACCTAGAATTCCGGATGTTGGAAAAAGTCCAAAAACCCAGTAATTCTGTGTGTTATCCA
>NW_019733847.1:294499-336928 GCF_002891405.2 Cryptotermes secundus | reverse complement strand
CCCCGCCATAACTCAGGCGGTTATTCGCTGGCTTCCAACCGCGGCGGCCCCGGTTCGATCCCGGGTCTGGTCAAGTGGGATTTGTGGTGGACAAAGTGGCGTTGGGGCAGGTTTTCTCCGAGTACTTCGGTTTCCCCTGCCAATCTTCATTCCACCAATTACTCCACAATCACCCTCACCTATCATCTGGGGCTGGTACAATAGGCCAGAAGTGGCCGCAGTACAAGGGACTTAGTCCCACCCCACTAGTGGCCTATTGTACCAGCCCCTATGATAGATGAGGGTGATAGTGGAGCAATTGGTGGAATGAAGATTGGTAGGGGAACCGAAGTACTCGGAGAAAACCTGCCCCAACGCTACTTTGTCCACCACAAATCCCACTTGACCAGACCCGGGATCGAACCGGGGCCGCCGCGGTTGGAAGCCAGCGAATAACCGCCTGAGTTATGGCGGGGCCCCAGCCGTGTGACTTAGTACTGGGTTCACGAAAAGGACCTCATTGCAAGGCCGCAATCTGAGAGCACTGCTCGTTTGTAATCAATGTTCTTCGTGTGGGTAGCGCAGCAGTGTTTTTGCGACGCAATGGAAAAATTTATGTGATATGTTTTGAGCACTACCTGGCACGGTCTGACGTCAGCACCTGTTGAATTGTGTAGCACGATTATGTAAAAGTTTAAGAATTGTGTAGGTTGTACTCTGTGTTTAAACATGCAATTACTGCGTGTACAACCCTATTGAAATAATGGCGAGATATCACGCTTATATTGCTCTAAACGTAAGGCTGTGTGATTTGTTATTCGTGTACATTGTGATACTAATCAAATGAGTTAATTTCATGACGTAAGTCAACGGCTGTGATTATGTAGCATAGCAGCGTTTTGAAGAAACGTTGGACCTAAGACATACAAATGATAGGAAACTAGAGATAACTGTATTATTTATGCTCTTCACCATAATCATAAAAATCTCAGATTGTAAAGCGTCAAACTGTATGATCGATAGGGTCTAATTAATACAATAATTATGTTTCCGGATATCCACAGTCTTATTTTCATCTATTCCGATAGTCTTCGGGTGCAAGGCTTCATACGTGTGCAGTTTTTTTTATTATTTTAATGATTTGTCTTAGCTCTCGCAGATGCTTTCTGCTGTGCTTGGCTTATATACCATATCTTGTTGATGGTACAGGTGTCCATCCCTTGTGGAGGCGGGGTCGATTATTTCCAACGTAGCCCTACGAGTCGTAGGAGGCGACGAAAAGGGAAGTCTCGGATCTGGGACAGTAAAATATGGTCGCCAGTCCCACGGGACTCGGACCCGAGAAAGACTGCACTGGTGAGAGCCAGTAGTAATTGTAAAAGACAAACCCGTCCTCTCGTCATAGAGGGTGCGCCCTACATCAACAAACACGCAACTGTCAGACAGTAATAAAAATCTAGCCGTAAGCCCCAGATGGGTGCTTTATTCCAAGATAGACTGGGTGACTGAGTGTCGGTCGTAACATAGACTCTACTCGACTCAGTACGGATGTCCGGAGATAGGAACGAGCTCTGTCAGTTGGGCCCAACTGAATAGGTTTTACCTGAAGTCGGAGACAGAATCCAGTCTCCGAAACGTTCTTTTTAGGCTCCGGAGCTAGTGACTAGCTCTGCTGATTGGACCCAACTGAGTAGGTTTTACCTTCAGCAGATAGGGAGTAGCTCTATCGATTGGACCCAACTGAGTAGGTTTTACCTTCATTAGATATGGAGTAGCTCTATCGATTGGACCCAACTGAGTAGGTTTTACCTTCATTAGATATGGAGTAGCTCTATCGATTGGACCCAACTGAGTAGGTTTTACCTTCATTAGATATGGAGTAGCTCTATCGATTGGACCCAACTGAGTAGGTTTTACCTTCAGCAGGTAGGGACTAGCTCTGTCAATTGTGTCCAACTGAGTAGGTTTTACCTTCAATAGATAGGGATTATCTCAGTCGATTGGGCTGAACTGAGTAGGTTTATGTGTAGGATTGATGAATAATGAATATAAAATGATTTGGAAGGAAGTGACCATGGCAGAATCGAAGTGTTATCCCAGTATTTGCCAGCAACAACAGAGAGAAGCAACGGAAATCCCTAGTAAAACCTGTGTCCCAGATTCGAACCGAGCGCCTCCCAGATACAAAGAGCATTACCACACCAGCATTCTTGGTTTCGTCATATTTATTGGTGATCAAATCTAGGGGCGTGTAGCACGCATGTGAATGATGATAATTTTAGTTTGGAAAACCCAAATTGAGACTACTACTACAGAGATTTAGCCTTAGAGTGAGAATAATATTAAAATGTATATAATAAATTTGATTTGTTTCATTCTCGTCCATCACACTAACAATTACAAATATAAATCACTCCGTCCAATGTGACCTGTAAGTTTATTACTACATGGAAAACTTAACACTCTTACATGTTTCGGTCTCTGCGGACCATCTTCAGAGGGCAAACATCACTACAAATAGGAAACCACCTTCACATAAGTTGTTTAGACGTAAAGTACGTACACTTATATGCTACAATACATAGTACACAAAATAGAACATCTCACAAACACAGCAGTTTCCTGGGAATGTAAAGTTTTTAAAAATTATTTAAAATTTCTTGATGCTAATTAAAAATTTTGGATTGTCAATAATTAAAATTCATAAACCATGCAGGCTCGTGTTCGTCCTCCCATCGTCCCTCTTGTATGGGTCAGATATTGTGCCACCTGTCTATCTTGATGTGGAGGTTCTTTATATCTTCCAGGGTTTGCTCGTGGCTGCTGTCCTGTTTTCACTGTGTGGAAACAGCACAGCAGCCCTCTGTTTTCCCTCTGAAGATGGTCCGCAGACACCGAAACATGTAAGGGTGTTAAGTTTTTCATGTAGTAATAAACTTACAGGTCACATTGGACGGAGTGATTTATATTTGTTATATTTATGTATATAATAGTTATGATATCGGCAGGGTATGTGGCACGAATGGGGGAATGGAGGAAGGCATAGAGGATATTTGTGGGAAAGTCAGAAGGAAAGAGACCACTGGGAAGACAAAGATGTAGGTGGGTGGACAATATTAAAATGAATCTTAGAGAGATATGATGGGATGGGATGGATTGGGTTGATCTTGCTCAGGATAGGGACCAGTGGAGGGCTCTGGTGAACACGGTAATGAATCTTCAGGCGTTATATACCAGAAGATAGAAATCTTCACAGCTACTTCTGTGAGAACCTCAAATAATAAATATTACAATGAATCTTAAAGAGATTGTTTGCGAGGATGTGGGCAGGGTTCGATTGGTCCAGATACCAGTGACGGGCTCCTGTGATTACGGTTATTAACCTTTGGGTTCCATAAAAGGCGCGAAGTTTTTTGACCAGATGGACGGCTGCGAGTTTGTGAAGAACTGTCTGCTCTGTTGAGTTTACCTTTACTGACTTTAAAACGTAGAAATTGCCGCTTTCGCTATGTTGATCGAACAACCGCATTCTTTTCGTATTTCTTATGAGAGTTCTTTCCCCGCGTCATCGGAATTTCATGTGTTCTGAGGACCATTATCCGTGTTTAAGGTTAAGTGAAGCACTTAACGGAGAAAGCTGGAGAAACACCGTGGAGTGTCCGTGCCCACATTTTCCGTCAGCCTCATTTAAAACCAATATAAATGTTGTGAGGGGTATTTTGTAAGATGAACATTAATTAATATGTGCTAACAATTTAAACCGAGCCCATAGATGCACGCACGAACACACACGTCACCCATAGATCAGCCGTGATTTAATGACCCCTCATATTGTCTGTCAAAAATATCGTTGAAGGTACGTCATAACTTGAGTAGGCAACCTTGCGGAAGAAAAATCCCGTGTGTGCTCAAAAATATTTCGGACACGGCGATTTTGAATCCCATCATATTGTGAGACATGGGCCGTTTCTAAGAAACGAATGGGCAAAGACGTTGCCACGGAAACCAACTGATTACGCAACACGGTTTCCATGGATACGGAAACTGAAAGTTGTAAACACTTAGAAAACTGAACTGTTACTCATTCATGAAGTACAGTGATCGAACCCTGGAGGCGGTGACTTCTATTCGGGCCGCGTGGCCGTTATAAAAGGGAGTTGATTTCATGCATTCGGAGGATTGAGAACAGTGAGACATTCTTCATAGAGATTCGTCAGACAGTGCCAGTGAACCCAATCATCAAATCCAGAACCCACTATTATTAGTCACGCTAACCACTTATACGTGACAATATGTTAAAATTAAAATCTGGTAGCTTTATACTATTCGTATGAGGATCTGCGTCACTATTTCATAATGATAACACCCTCAAAGATGTTTTAGGCACAGTGTATCAAGAGTATAGAGCCATAGATAGATTTATTATTATTCCCCATGCACTGCGACCAGCTGTTGATCCATTGTGCGTCCCCCCTTTAATTTCTACCGTCGCCATGCCCTTCCAGTACTGGTGCTCGCTATCAGCCCCGTTCTGCCAGCGAGGTCGGCCCTCTCTGGCAGTGGTCCCCAATACTTCCCCATCTACCGGGGGAATTGGAAACTACTTGGGCGGGAAACTTCGCATAATTTTGCTCATAGGTCTCCTAGAGACATGAGGATCTTTTACATGCCGTAAAGCTACGAAACAGGACACACGCCTTAAGTCCCTCCCGGAGGACTTGTTCCCTGAATTTTTCCGCCCGTAAAAATTCCACGACCGCCGGGTTTGAACCCGCGTATCTTGATAGATAGATATCAGCGCTTAGTGCATTCCGCTTCAAAGCAGCATTGCCACGTGTCACGTCTTCACCAAGCCTATTGTCAAACTCTTCTTTTTGAATGAGTCACTTGACAGTTCTTTCCGCCACTAGACATCCATCTCTGTCTGTACCTAGGCCTCTGCAAGCTTGCGACTACACGCTTTGGAGTATAAAGTGAAGATCTGACAACATCGCCGCAGCCTTTCGCTCGAACTGAGCTTTGCATACGTCACACGCAGGCGGGGCCAGGGATCTTTAAATCGCGGTGCGACTATAGTTTATGTAGCGGTGATGCTCGGCGCTTTGTATTCAGTTTGAGTCTTTGCCGGGATTCCCGCGATCTTGACAGGTTTTTTCTTCCGTTCTTTTTATCAGTCTCTTCATCTTGTGCCCTCACTGGAATTTGACAAAAGTCTGTTCCGACGTTGTAGCCGGTTTTTTGAATTGTTTCCTAACATGCAGTATGCTCCTTATTAGCTTGTAATACAGTTAAGCAGTGGAACTCTGTCATTGTGCCTTGTGTTCAGATGGCTTAACCATTTTCTCTGTAACTGTCTATTCTTCTGTTTGCTGAATATACATTTAGCTTCTTCCTGTCCTTTTACCTTCCCACATATGTGTATCAAATTACTTTAGGCGAATTCTGGGATAGTACTTTGAAACATTGCAGATGTCTACCTGCTTTGTATTCATGATCATATTTACATTGCATTCGAGACTGTAATATCCTCTGCAGGTGAACGCGTTAGGTTGAATAACTTAAGGATAGGTCATATATACAGTCTGTGTATTTAGACCTTACCGCCTCTGTGGTCTAGTGGTCGGAGTTCCTGGCTACAGATCCAGAGGTCCCGGGTTCGATTCCCGACGCGACCAGATTTTCTGAGAAGTAGTGGGTCTGGAACGGGGTCCATTCAGCCTCGTGAGGATAACTGAGGAGCTGTTTCAAGAAAATAGCGGCTCCGGTCTAGAAAACCAAGATTAACGGCCGTGGGGATCCTTTGCGCTGACCACGCGACACCCTCTATCCGCTACAGTTGGCACTAACTTCGTCGACGGTCGCTCGGTCGGTATAGTTCGCTTGCGGACTAAAGCCACGGAGTTAGTTTGTTTTGAGACCTGGTCGTTCTCAGCATGATGCGCAGTGGATTGTAAGGTGTGTGTGTGTGTGGGGGGGGGGGTTAGCCAAGGCCATAGCTGCACTGTGTGAAACTGCAGCTGCTTCCCCGCTGCTTCACAGCACACGCAAAGCCTTCTCCAGCCTGCTGTGTCTTCATCGGTCGTTCCCTGGCAACGGGTTCTAACAGTGATTCTTCAGCATCACGCTCTCAGATCTCTTCACAGCGTCCCGTGGATAACTGACTCTCAACTAACTTTGTCCCTAGGGCCGCGCCATAGCTCAAGCGTTAGTCGCTGGTTTCCCACCGCGGCGGCCCGGGTTTGATCCCGAGTCTGGTCAAGTGGGATTTGTGGTGGACAAAGTGGCGCTGGGGCAGGTTTTCTCCGAGTACGTCGGTTTCCCCTTCCAATCTTCATTCCAGCAGTTGCTCCACAATCACCCTCACCTATCATCTGGGGTTGGTACAATAGGCCAGAAGTGGCCGCAGTTCAAGGGACTTAGTCCCACCCCCCTTATAACATCTCAGCACTAACCTCATAGAAAACACAGCTCTTCTATTGTGTCGAACTGTTGCATTATTAAGAATTTGCTACCTAGCAACGGGAACGTGTTTACCGAGCCGTTTCCCAGAAACGCTCACTGTTTACAGAGTCACTGCTTAGCAACGGGTCTGTACGTACTTACATGCACATAAAGGCCTTGCCATAGCCGTAATGAACATAGCTTGTGTCCTGGCCGAGGTTCGATCCGAGCACTGGAGCGTTAACGTTACGCCATCCGGCTCAGTCTTTGAAATCGTGAATTCACACATAAATACCCGCGGCGCTGCACGACCGAAGCATATGTATTCTTATACAAACACGAGGGAAAGTACTATAGTTTGCCCTGTTTCGCTTCAATAGGTACAATCATTATGTCGCGAAACTACTGGCCGAATTGTTTGTTACTCTTTAACCTATTACAACGCTCATCGACATGAAACAATATAATTTTCTTTTATTGCTAGTGGGGTGGGACTAAGTCCCTTGTACTGCGGCCACTTCTGGCCTATTGTACCAGCCCCAGATGATAGGTGAGGGTGATTGTGGAGCAATTGGTGGAATGAAAATTGGCAGGGGAAACCGAAGTACTCTGAGAAAACCTGCCCCAGCACCACTTTGTCCACCATAGATCCTACTTGACCAGATCCGGGATCGAATCCGGGCCGCCGCGGTGGGAAGCCAGCTAAGGCACGGCCTTGCCTTTCTCTGTAGAAAAAATATTGCTGCAAAATCCAAAGAAATGAAAACCGGGTCAAATCTGGTAGAATTGCCTATGGAAGGCTATAGCTAAGAAAGGGCTCTTTTATCATCATCATGATAATCGTGATACATTTTTTTATTGTCATACCATCCTCTCCTACCCCGATACTCACCCCCATTTGCGGTAGATCTGCACTCGATGAGACCTTAGTGACGTCAGCATATGTTGTGACCTCATTGTCTGGTTGCAATGCCGACCTCAATGTAATTTACAGTGTGGAACCTGTTCCATGCCCCAATTTCAGTGATGTTTGTATTGCATCTTAGTTCAGCTTTGATAGTGACATTTTTTGTCGTCTTTATGTTCATACCGCATTTTGATGTTACCCAGATCTGTGCAAAACATCATTCCCTCAGGAGCACAGATCGCGTCGTTGATGTGTCCTGTAGGTTGCGGTTAGAGGAGACGGTCTCCAGAGAGCTGGAAATATATTTAATTAAATGCTATGGAGGCTCTAGATGAAGGTGAGTGGTCAGCTTCACGCCCTTGTCACTTTACCCCCGGGGATATATCCCACGGTTTCCATTGAGAGGGGTGGACACTGGAGAACAGAAAAAATATCTGGTTGCCGGGGATCGAACGCCGATCATTCAGCCCATAGTCTAGTCGCTATACCGACTGAGCTAACAAGAATATTATTAGGCGAAAGGTTAAGGAATGGGTAAAACTATCCCTGTAATAGGCCGTGGAGGCCCCCACATCTTCTCTAGACAGTCGGATTACAGATGAAGGTAAGGTTGTCAGCCTTATGCTCCAGCCGTCCTTTACCCCCCAGGTAGATTCCTGGTACTCATTTCTGTTAGGCGCTGAGTGGACCCTAGGGCCATAGTTAGGCTGGAAGGATTAAGTCAATTGAAAAAAATCCACATCATCGGGACTCTAACCCGTGACTTCTATTGATGTGACGGTAGTCATAACTGAGAAGGCATCAGGTTCTCAAGAAGGACCCTGCTCTGTGGAGACCGAGAAGCCATCAGGTTCTCAAGAAGGACCCTGCTCTGTGGAGACCAAGAAGCCATCAGGTTCTCAAGAAGGACCCTGCTCCGTGGAGACCGAGAAGCCATCAGGTTCTCAAGAAGGACCCTGCTCCGTGGAGACCGTGAGAGGGAGGGATAACGGATATCAGGCCGTCACTGGCCCGCCTATAAAGGCCGAGAAATAACTTTCGCTTCGAATAATGTGCTGAAATATATACATGATTCATCGCGCAGAAACCGCTAGGAGGGCGAGGCGAGTCAAGGCAGATGATGGCAGAGTTGCCTCGTCCTTGCCAAGGTGAGAGATAGCCAGCCTTGCCAGAACACATGCTGACTGGCCGGCCGGCCGTTCGGTTGGTTACCCGGGCAACTTTTCCGCATTCGTCTCGCGTCCCTGCAACAGCGGCCTATGGTTCCGCGCTGTTGTGAATCCCTTTCGCGTAAGGAAAGAAAGAAGAGATAAGGATGGGTAAATTAAATGAGGAAAAGAGAAACTGTCGCCATTAGAGATGCTTCTTCTTCTTCTTTCATTTCTCATTAGGCCCTTGGCCTTTTCCCTATCTGAATAAATCCGGAACCATGGATCTTATAGCCCCGTGTGCAGTCGGGTTCGAATACCTCCACCGCAGCTCTGCGAGTCGTAGAAGGCGATGAAAAGGGAACCCGGTGTCCCTGTTCCTGGGGGGACATAAATACTCCGGGGGGGGGGGGGGGACTTAGGGCTGACGACCTTGCTCTGTTAAAAAAAAATTATTATGAATTTCAAAGAAGTGGAAATCGGTTATTTGACAGAATCTTCTAAGGAAGGCTGTGGCTAAAAAAAATGGCTGTTTTGCCAATGATGGTGGATCTTATGGACACTGGAGTTCTTGGGCGGGTGATCAGCCCTGTTGCAAGGCCGCTACCTACACAAGACTACGCGGAGAAGAAACGCCGAAAAGACAGTTCACGACTCATGAAGGATGCCGTCTTCTGGGATGTGGCGCCGTGTGGATGATGTTTGAACCGACGTTTCGGAGGAAGTTATCGCCTAAATCTTCAGAGTTGAAAAATCCGCGAGCGATGAACCAACGTGAGCAGATGTTACACAATTCATGCCTTAGATCTTGCGGCCACTAGTCTGCATGTAGAGATGCGATTATATATAAATTCTGAGCAAGTAATTGTTTATATTTCGTAGATCAGCTGTTATTGTTAGCTCCTTCTAACGGGTCCAGCTGCTCTGACAAAGGAAACTTATCCGGTATCGGATACGTCGTGTGGTTATAAATATACCCCACACAATGGACAATATCCAGCATAATACGAGTATTCCTGTAATGAATATACCATTGTCAGGAGTCGGGATCGCTCAGTCGGAATAGTGACGAGCTGAACTGCCGGCTTCCGTTTGCGATATACCCCACAAATCTTCCTATCCAATAAGTACCGAGGGCGATATCCCAGGGGTAAACCGGCAAGGGCTTGAAGCTGACCACTCACCGCCATTCAGTGCCGAGGTCAAAAATGGTGGAGCTATACCTCCACTCCTCCATGTGTTCATGGCGTAGTACTTAATTAATTAAGCGCAGGGACAGACAGAGCCAGGGTCAGTTACTTTACGATCGGCGGTTTACTGCCAGTGAGTTCGTTTTGATGCCAAGTCCTTTGAATATCACGACCAGAGATTTTTTCTTCTGAGAACTGAACGTTTGAGGTCATAGCCCTTGTGTAACATGTTATCTGACGAGAAGGTGGGTTTGATAGGCATGGCCTTTGTCAAGTTACACACGTCGCACATGTAACGTGTTATTAGGCATTCTTTCCTCTTTGTGATGATAGGTAAGGTAATACTATACCTATAGTAGGCCGTGGAGGCCCACAGGGTTGTGAGACGTCGAGGCCCCCACATTTTCTCTAGACAGTTGGCTCAGAGATGGCGGTGAGGTTGTCAGCCGTCCTCTACCTCCCCAGGAAGATTCCTGGTACTCATTTCTGTTAGAGGCTGAGTCGGCCCCAAGGCCATACTGCGGTTGGAAGGTTTAGGTAAATTGAAAAATCCAGTGACCTCATCGGAAATTGCACCCACGACCTTCCGGCTTGTAGCATAGTGCCTCAACCAACTACGCTATCGCGGGCCCCCAAGAGATAATGCCTATGTTATTTAGTTAAGCACTCAGTTTTGTCAGTATTGTCACAGAGCTTTAGGAACGGTTGACCGCTGTGAAGAAGGAACTTTTTTTATGACTGTTGCTATCATCTGTGAGTCATCATACTGGTTTCAGTGAGACAGTGGTACGGAGTTCTTGTGGTCGTTCGGATCCGTGTTGCCTTCACGGAATGAAAAGAAATGTGACGTGGCTTACACAAGTAAGAAAGAAAAGTGGTTTCTGTCCTAAAACTCTGATGAAAGTTTTATTTAACCATATGAATCTCGGATCATCTTCAAGCGTTTCACTTTATTAGAACGTCCTAGCTTATCGCTGAATTATGAAATTCAATGTGTCCAAATATAGTATTCCTCCTTACGCGGTTTCTGGACTGAGGCTTGTCCGACATTAAAAATAGCACCAGCCTTGCAGTGCCTATCTCTGTCCCTGTTGCGCCCACTAGCAGCATAGGGCGTCCGTGAAACGCTTTGTTTCACTTCAGTTTCTTAATCTTAGACAGTCGATAGGACACATTGAACGTGGGATCAGCCCGTCGCAAGGCCGCTACCTACACAGGACAACACAAACACAGCACAAATGCAGATAGACATACATGCCTTCAGTGGGATTCGAACCTACGATCTCAGCGTTTGAGTGGGTGAAGAAATTTCATGCCTTAGACCGCGCGACCGCTCAGAACGGCCATTACATAGTGCAGTGGGATATTTCAGGACCGCCAGGTACAGTTCATACTGTAAGTGAAGTGGACGGTCAGCTCTCTACTGTGTTTTCGAACTGTCTATAATACAGGGTGTTCAATCAAAGAGGAAACTTCGCAACACCGCTGACCGGCCCCAACATTCCTCACAGATTGCTGCTGTAACTGTAAGGGCGCGCGTTTATCAGCGCTAATGCCTCATTCTGCTATCAGCAGTTACAGCAGCAATCTGTGAGGAATGCTGGGCCGGGTCAGCGGTGTTGCGAAGTTTCCTCCTTATCTGAACGCACTGTAGTACCAGCCTGAGGCGGGGGATATGCTCTTCCGTGAAGACATTTAAGTCGACAGTGGTGTAGCTGTACCTCCACTCCCACATACGTCGTCATGGTGTTGTGCTTAATTAAAGAGTTTGGAGAGAACTCTACTTATTTTTTTTTCCTTGGCACTACAGCCCCAGTGGGCCTAGGCCTACCTCCACGAACTTCTCCGTTCACTTCCATTTTTCCAGATCTTACACATTCGGTAGGACTCCTTGGGCGGGTGATCAGCTCGTTGCAAGGCCTCTACCTGTACACAAACACACAAGAACGCACACACACAACATCCATGCCCTGAGTGGAATTCGAACCCACGATCCTGGTTTCCAAGCGAGCGAAGACGAACTCTACTTAATTTATGCTTATTTCACATTATTTGTTCCATACAGGGCCACAATAAAAATGAAGAAAATGGAGCATAAACTTCGGATAACCAATCAGCATTGCGAAATCTATAATTCTGTAGCAGCAAACACTTGTTGCCACGGCAACGAGCACACACAGAACTACTTACAATGTTTTGTAACATTGTAGACTGATTGAGAAATTGGGACAGCAGTAATGGAAAGATACTGCGTTTGGAACCAGGGCAGCGATTGCCTGAGAGTGGAACAGACATATATTTATTATTATTATTACTGGGCATGAGGTAGCGCAGTTAGTTGAGACACTATGCTACAAGACTGAAAGTCGCGGGCTCGATTCCCGATGAGGTTACTGGATTATTCAAAAGACCTAACCCTTCCAGCCGCACTATGACCTGGGGTCGACTCAGCCTCTAATAGAAATGAGAACCAGGAATCTTCCCGGGGGTAAATGATAGCTGGCACGTAAGGCTGACCTCACTGCCATCTGTGAGCCGATTGTCTACAAAATGTGGCAGCCTCGACGTCTCACAACCCTCTGGGCCTTCACGGACTGTTACAGGGACAGCTTTTTTTTTTATTATTATCATTATTATTATAGTCATGGAGTCGGTATAGCGACGGGCTACGATCTAGACGGCCGGAGTTTGATTCCGGGCAGGGGCAAGAGATTTTTCTTTGTATTCCACAGCGTCCAGAACGGCTCTGGGGCCCACCCAGCCTCCTATCCAATGGGTAGCGGGGAACTTTACCCGGGGGTAAAGCGACTAGAGCGTGAAGCTGACCACTTCCCTGCATGTAGTGCCGAGGTCAAGAATGGTGGAGTTCTACTTCCACTCAGGCGTACATGTTCATGGCCCTGTGCGTAATTGTTTAAGCACAGGGACAACTTTACCTCTCTTATTTCCGGTACATTCAAGGTTCAGTACAGGGTCGAATATGGCAAGGAAATGATCACGGGAAAAGATTTAGGAAGGAAAAACGTTTGTGGCCAAACTTTCGCCGGAAGAGATCAAAATAAACCAGTAGACAAGTATAGTCAACAACGTATTCTAGATTCGAGTCTGATGTTTCTCGGATGCAAGCGTAAAAGGTTATTTTTTTTAATTTGCTTAGTTGGGGGGGTGGAGTCCTGTTTGGTGCACTCGTCACGGCGGCCACTGATTGGCCTATTTTACATGTCCCGAGTGATTATGATGATGGAGAATTTAGTGGAATGAAGATTAGCAGGGGAACCCGAAGTACTAGGAGAATACCCACCCCACCACAAATCCCTATTGACGAGACCCGGGATCGAACCCAGGCCGCCGCGGTGGGAAGTCAGCGACTAACCTCTTGAGCTATGGCGCGGCCAAGCGTAAAGGGTTACTGTTTTGTTTGCTGAAACAGTATGACTTGTCAGATATCATAGGCGTGCATATTGTAATGGTAAGATGAGGGTTTCTTTAAGCTGTGGACTTCAAGACGTTAACGTGTTTTGTCTTTTCAAGGGCAGGTACGGTGCTGTAGGACAGTCCCACGTCTTATAAATAATGCATCAAACGACTCACGTGAAAGATCTCTGTGAACCCGTCTCTCGTCCGTTGAAGATTTTCTTTTCCTCCGTCTGGATTTTTATACCCTATGTTCTGGTGGTCGTTTCCAGTACAGGCCCCCGGGTGTACCATCCTCCGTGGCTCAAGTCCTTTGGTGTGCTTATGTTTTATTTATGCTGTAAGATGTTTTCCCCTTCTTATTTTACAGAAGTTGAGTGAAATTTGGTGGGACAAAAAAAAACATCAAGCACTGGGTAGATAAAAAAGACTTAAATGTGTTTTTTTATTTTTTCCGTGTTTTTATCTTAAATTTACTGCTGTATTCTGAGAACGTAAAGCCTTAGTTGGTGGCAGAGGGATTGCATAACTCTTGCCTCATATTCTCTGTTTTCAAGTGCTGAAATTCAGGTAACGGTGTATGCATTTGTATGGGACATATTTCAAATCTGGTGATTCATTCCTTTCGCCGCAAGATGGGGCGAGTGAGTTACGCTGTAGTAGTTTCTTGTATGCTATAAGCACGTGTTCACAGTGAAGTTAATTTTGTTATACACGATTTAAAGGTAAAAGTTAAAGTTGTCCCTGTGCTTGCTTGCTTACTTATGGAGCTGAGCCCTTCTTGAGGAGAAGCCAAATCTGCAGCTACTCAAAAATTTCCCACTATTTTATGGAACCCGAAGGTTCATTACCGTGTTCAGAAGAGCCCTGCACTGGTCCATATCCTCAGCCAGATCAATCCAATCAATTTTATCAATTTTAATATTGTCCATCCACCTACGCCTTGATCTTCCCAGTGGTCTCTTTCCTTCTAGCTTTCCCACCAATATCCTATATGCATTCCTCTTCTCCCCCATTCGTGCTACATGCTCTGCGTACCTCATCCTCCTTGACTTGATCATTCTAATTATATTTGGAGAAGAGTGTTGTCCCTTTGCTAAACTAATTAAGCATTACGCCATGAAGGCATAAGGAGGGGTGGGTGTATAGATCCACATTTTTTGACCTTGGCACTAGTTGGAGGTGAGTGGTGAGCGTCACGCTCCCGCCATTTTTCCTTTGGGGAGAGAGCCCCCGGTACCCATTGGATAGGAGGCTGGGTGGACCCCAGAGCCGGTCTGGACGACGTGGAGAAGAAGAAATTCTTGACCCTACCGGGACTCGAAATCAGATCCCTCCGTCGTCAAGCCCGTAGCCAGTCGTTATACCGACTGAGCTATCCCGGCTCCTCTCAACAGCCAAAGTACGGATGAAAACAAAACAATAACGCCCTCAATTGAAAAGTGAATTGCCTTTTCGGGCTGGCTGTATATCTTTTAAAAACCATCTGAATAAATCTGTGACGTCATCAGAGATTAAGAATTTTCCATTGTATTTACACACGTCATTGGAATAAATTACCCCTCCACACTCAGTCCACCGCAGTTCTCTCTTCAAGTTGTTAGCCCATTATCAGCCGTTACTGAAATCGATGAGCTCAAGTTGTCCGAGCTTGGTCTTGCCGCTGAGAATCAGTCGAAATTCGTGTGTAGATCCGGCCAGCCTAATGGAACCGGGCCATTTATACGATAAGAGAATTTAAGCTAATTACCTCTCTTAACGTTTCATGCTGTGTAATCGTTACAATCGCAAGTAACCTCACAAAGTCTCCTGAGAAGCAAATGGTCGTTTAGCACGTCAAGAAATTCCTGCTCATTATGAAACTAGAAAGTTCATTATCGTGTTATATAAGACTTAGATGGTGATTTGAATATGTGTTATTTGTCTCGCAATATAAAATATATTTAAGATAAAATTTATACAATTATATGGAAACAGCCCCGGGATAGCTCAGTAGGTATAGCTACGGTCTGAACGGCCCAGGTTCGATTTCCACCAGGCCCAAGAGAGTTTTCTCTACTTCACATCATCCAAACCGGCTNCCGGCTCTGGGATCCAACCAACCTCCTATCCAATGGGTACCTGGGGCTCTTTCCCGGGGGAGGTAAAGCTGACCTCTTATCTATTTATTGTGACGAAGAATACGTAAATACGTTGTGAACAGATTATACTGTCACGATTTTGAGTGACTATAGACGGGGTTTGGATTGGTGGCTCGATTTATTGAACACACAACTCGTTACTACAACTAAATATAGCGCCGTCGCTGTCTCCACACTTCACAGTTCATTCTCCACTAGTCGTTTCCTGGTAACGGTTTCTTGCAATGGAGATATTCAGCTTCACTGCTCACGCCGTTGCCGGCTGGCTACCGTTTTACCAGGCTGTCGGCATTCCCACACCAACCTCATAGTTTCCTCTTCACAGACTGACTCCATTAACTCTTAGCTAACTGTCCTGGTTATACCATCTCGGCACTGACCGCATAGAAAACGCCGATTCCAGCAGTTCCTCTGTTGCGTGTTGATTTGTTGCCGTAGGAACATGTTTGTTTCGCGGTTGTTACCCAGTAACGGGTCTGCACGCTACAGTATATAGCTGTTCGGGACGTAACAACGCAGGAAACATAACTGTGCCCTTCTGGGTTCATCGAGGTAGGGGATTAGCTTCGTGTAGTATTCAATGCAAACAGCCCCCATGATCGAGAGGTCTTCTTGAGAAGCTAATTAATGTTCGCTCGGGCGATCAAGAAGTTCTCCGCGTTTTGTAAATCATGACGGTTTGTTATCATGTTTCCCTAAAGCCCCGCACTAATCCCAATGTCGAGCCAGTTTAGTCCACCATGGACCCTCATACCTAATGTCTTTTAACATCCATTCTCACTTCCAGATAAAAACATGTTATGAATTTCTCATTTCTTCCGTGCGTGCTGCATGCCCCACCTACTTCAGATTCCATGAACTGCTAATGGTAATATTTGGTGTAAAACACAAAATTTGAAGTTCCTCATTTTGCTGTTCTCTCCAGTCGCTTATATTTCATCTCTCTCTCTCTCTCTCAGGTCCAAATATTCTTCTCAGGACCGTTTCCAGACACTTTCAGTCTACAGTGTCCTTCCTTTCTGGTACGAGACAGGTTTTCACACCCATACTAAACAGTAAATAAAGTAATAGGTTAAGTTATCTCTGTAACAGACCATGGAGGCCTGTAGGGTTGTAATACGACGAGGCTCCCACATTTTCTAGACAAAACATGTAAGGTAAAGGTAAAAAGTTGTCCCTGTGCTTAACTAATTAAGCGCTACGCCGTGAAGGCGTATGAGGGAGTGGATGTATAAATCCATATTTTCTTGACCTCGGCACTAGCTGGAGTGAGTGATCAGCTTCACGTCCCAGCCTCTTACCCCCAGAGAAATAGCCCCCGGCACCCATTGGGTAGGAGGTTGGGTGGACCCCAGAGCCGGTCTGGACCACGTGGAGAAGAGAAAATTTTTGATCCTACCGATACTCGAACTCGGACCCCTCGGTCGTCCAGCCAGTAGCCAGTCGCTATACCGAATAGCGTACTACATCTTATTTTGGATAGGAGATGGGATGGCACAAATTTTCGAACTACAGTGTAGGAAGCGATATTTTGATATCTATTAAGTTTATCTCCAGAGTAAAAACTGAGACAGCAGGTTCCTTCTATATTGTCACATATAAGGGATTCTGGATAGGATGATTGGATTTATTGACACTTCTTTACAATCACAATCAATTGTATCAGCTTAAATCAATGGCTGTCTTAAGACTCGCTCCAATCCTTACTGGACTACGAGTGTCTTCTCTTCTGCGTGACTGACTCGGTTCTGGTTTATGAGTCGGTCACTTCTTCCGCTTCCGCTGTCCGCCGTTTAACACTCCACAGCTGAACACTGAACACTCTTACAAATGAACCACGAAAGAACTGAAATTTCAAATTACGGCTCCCTTGCGAATGTCAAGTCAGATTTAAAGTCACGTTGCAACTGACGATCAGTCAGTCAGTAAGTCTTGGTGTCGAGCCCCATCTGAGGCTCATGACCATATATTTATTAAAGTTTGACAGTTACGGTGTTGTTTCTGTGGAGCGACTTCTCTGAAGAGAACGGGTTTTTCTTTTGTTGTATATGTTGCTGGCAGTTGCCAGCGCAGTCTTTCTCTGGTCCGAGTCCCTTGAGACTCACGATCTATTTTACTGTCTCAGATTTGAGACTTCCCTTCTCGTCGCCTCCACACGGGTTAGCCCTTAACTCTGAAATAACTCTCTTATAACTTAAGGGCGAACGGACTATAAGTCACAATGTCTTACAGCTTTTCTTTTATTCTGTTATCAAGTGCCACGGAAACGTGCGTTAGCGAGCCGTTCGATATGGACTGTTGCGGCTTTCAGGCGTCATGTGACGGTATTATGTTCTAAAAGACAGTGATCTCTTTACTGCAGCAAGGTTACGCCCAGTAACCGCCAGATCTCTGTTCTACTGGAGGGGCTTGCAGTGGTGTAGAAGGGAACACGTGTTCGGTGTTGTGATGCTGATCTGTGTTGCGTGTTGAATAGATTGTTTGGTGCGGATGTGTGCGTCCCCTCCCCCCGTATGACATCAACTGAATGCTCTCTGTCATAATGCACAATTCATAGCGTCTTATTGACGTATTGTGAGTTCGTGTGTTAAAAGCATGACGCGCGCTCGTGTATCCTAACAGTGTGATTAGAATTAAACTAGCTAGAAAAGTAGACACGAAAGATGCGCGTCGCTACATAGTCATAGAACAGACGTCACCATCCAGAGAATGAGGTTATGTTCCATGCGTGACTTCGGGTTTAAAAGAAATATCTTCTTTAAACATTTGTTAAACTTCTACAGTTCAAGACAGAATGCTCTTTTTATTCTGGAATATAAGGCCATGTAGTCAACTGAAAGTCAACAGGCGTTTCGGGAGAACGTGTCGCATTCATCTTCAGGTCGAAACACAAGAATTAGCACGAAGCAGTAGCAAGAAGAGTTCTGTNTGGTCGTTGGAATATTTGTTCCCGATTCCCGCACTCTGCCAACAGTTTCCTACCTGATTTATGCTTCTTTCTTGGTTTATTTTTCGGTCTTGAAGATTGAGAAGACGTGTTCTCCGAAACGCCGGTTGACTTACAACGGACTACATGAACTCTTCATGACCACCGGTGTCACAACCTTAGCTCCTGCAGACTTCTACCTGCAGTTTGTGCTGGTTCCGAGCGGCACATTCTTTATTTTTTACTCTTCTCTTAATTCTTGCCCCTTCCTTTCTTTGTTTTCTGTTTGTTTCTTTCGTTCTCTGTCTTTCCTTCTTTCATCTTTTTTCTGTATCCCTTGCTGGGTTTTTTCTTGCCGCTGCTAAGCTACAGCCGAACAAGTTTGATCTAGGGGAAATGTTCTAGACTGTAATGGGGAGATGCTCGGTTCGAATCCCCGCTGGGGCATCAATTTTTGTCGGGTTTCTCCTTTTTACCATAGTCCCTCCAGGCAAATTCCAGGACATTATCCCGATTAGGCTGCGACCGCTTCCTTCCAAATCCTTTCTAATTCCTTAATTATCGATCGTTCTCTAGGCCAACTATATTTAATATTATAGCTTATAGAGCCGTTACTATGCAACGACCACGAGATAAGCAAATATACCAGAGCCGTTTCTAGGCAACGGATCGGGTAACATGTCCCCGCAACAATAGACACGAAAACAAAAATAATATAGCAACAGAAGTATGGTGTTTTCTATGTGGTCCGTGCCGAGATATAACCGACGATGTTGGGCCAACTACCCTGCGAGTAGTAGGAGGCGACGAAAAGGGAAGTCTCAGTCTGAGACAGTAAAATATGGTCACGAATCCCAAGGGACTCGGACCCGAAGAGAACTGCGCTGGCAAGGGCCAGCAGCATATACAAAATACGGACCCATCCTCTCGTCAGAGAGGGCACCCCACTAAAACAATACTGTAACTGTCAAACATCCAAACCCCGTCTGTAATCACACACGTGGCAGTATAATTTCTATACTCACAGCGTCGTTAAAAAACGAACCGACTGATTTAAAATAGACGTCGACCGTTCTCATCCTTAATTATTCTGCTAGACTGTATGTTTGTTTTCCCTTGGCAATATAGCCCCAGTGGGCCTAGGCCTACCTCCATGAACTTCTCCGTTCACTTCGGTTTTTCTAGATCTTACACATTCGGTAGGACTCCTTGAGCGGGTGATCAGCTCGTCACAAGGCCTCTACTTGTGCACAAACACAGAAAAACGCACACACACAAAGTAAACATCCATGCCCTGAGTGGGATTCGAACCCACGATCCCGGCTTCCAAGCGAGCGAAGACAGTACATGCCTCAGACCGCTCGGCTACCGTGACCGGCAGTGTATAAGAATAATATATAAGAATTCAGTCCGTACCTCACAGGAAACAGATCCGAACCCACGATCCCGGCTTCCGAGCGAGCGAAGACAGTAGATGCCTTAGACCGCTCGGCTACCGTGACCGGCTAGACTATATTCGACGATGCATATATCCGCTACAGTGGGCACACTTCTGTCAAACAGCAGCACAAACACAAATGAATCCAATCAGTCCATATTAATTGCTGTAATCATCTATTTAAGGTTTTTCCATTTAAATTGGGACCTAACATAATCCAGCCCTTCTTTATGGTTTTCACATAGGGACCATGGGTTTCTAATCTTAATGGCATTCATGCATCTCATACATGATTACAGGGGAGGCTCCTGTGAGGTAGGAGGTCTAGTTGGGACAAGTCAGCTATCACAACATCCAGCACTGATAGAATTTGTAATTAAGATTTTTGAATGGTTAATTTAAGGGTAGGTCTGTAGACGAGCTTCAGCTGAGATTGCAGACGTCTGAGTGTGGACGTCAAGCGAACGTTCTTAGCTTTACAGAGAGACCAAAGGCTCACGGGAACCCCCGACTGAATTTGCTGCGGGCCTTGCTGCCGTTCTGTTTCTTGATTATAAATGTAAAGATTGTACAAACCTTAAAATTTGTGCAGCATCTCTTTGACCTTCCCGTAACTATTAACCCTGTATTTTTTAGCCCACGTTCTTTATTTTGAAAATAATAATAAGTGTAGGGTTCATAACTTGTACTCTTCTCCAAGTATAATTAGAATGATCAAGTCAAGGAGGATGAAGTGGGCAGGGCATGTAGCACGAATGAGGGAGGCGAGGAATGCATATAGAATATTGATGGGAAAGCCAGAAGGAAAGGGACCACTGGTAAGACCAAGGCATAGGTGGGTGGACAATATTAAAATGTATCTTAGAGAGATAGGATGGGATAGTATGGATTGGATTGATCTAGCTCAGGATAGGGACCAGTGTAGAGCTCTTGTGAACACGGTAGTGAACCTTCGGGTTCCATAAAATGGTGGGAAATTCTTGAGTAGCTGCAGAATTGGCGGCTCCTCCAGAAGGGCGCAGCTCCATGAGTAAGTAATGTAGGGTTATGAGGTCACATTGTGAACCTGTGCAGCCCTCCATTTCAGCTTTCTAATGCCTCAACAAGTCTGTATTTATATCATGGCACCTGAGCCTATCTCATCGGCGTACTCCATAAATCCCACTCATCAGTGTGTGGGTCTGTATATATATCCTCGCGTATTGTTTCTAGGCAACAGCTAGGTAGACACGTTTCCCTGGTAACGAATACACGCAGGAATATAATTGTTGGAGGGGTCGTTTTCTATACGGTCCGTGTAGTATCAGAAGAAAGTAAGTGATTAGTTCTTCCCAGAACTTATTACTATTGTGTATCACATTCGACCACTCGTTCTGGCTATACATTCTTCCATCTTATTCTGTGTGCGTTACTTAACTGTGTAATCTGTTATAAGACTCGTGTGTTTTGGTATATATCTTTTGGCTGTGTTTATCTAACGAAGACTCATGATAACTATATATGCTTGGCTTTGATTTTCGATATGTTTTACGCCGTATGGGATTATCAGTTATGCATAACATAAGGCGAAGTTTCCCCTGTACTTAATTAATCAGTACGCCATGAAGACATATGGGGAAGTGAAGTTGTAGCTCCATCATTCTTGACCTCGGCCCTAGATGGAGGTGAGTGGTCAGCATGACCCTCCTTCCGCTTTATACCAGGGGAAACAGCCCCCGGTATCCATTGTATAGGAGGCTGTGTGGGCCCCAGAGCCGGTCTGGGCCATGTGGAGTATAGAAGTATCTTATCCCTGCCGGGAATCGAACCCCGGTCGTCCAACCTGTTGCTCGTCGCTGTACCGGCTGAGTTATCCCACCTCTTGATCCATGTTCTTGTTCTGTTGGAGGGCACGCGGTAGCGTAGTTGGTTGAGACATTATGCTACAAGCCGGAAGGTCGCAGGTTCGATTCCCGACGAAGACATCGGATTTTTCAATTGCCCTAATCCTTCCAGCCGCACTATGGCCCTGGGGTCGACTCAGCCTCCAACAGAAATGAGTACCAGGAATCTTCCTGGGGGGTAAATGGCGGTCGGCCGGCGCGTAAGGCTGAAAACCTCATCGCCATCTTTGAACCGATTGTCTAGAAAATGTGGGATCCTCGACGTCTCACAACCCTATGGGCCTCCACGGCCTGTTACAGGGATACCTTTAATTTTTTTATTGGGCTGTATCTTATAATGCAAATGTTAGAGACTCCAGTATCACTGTAGTTGCGTTGCTTTACAAAATGCTTTATTTACACGTTTCTTTCTCTGTTACAGGTAAGTGTGGGCTTCTCCAGTCTCTGATACCTGTGAACTGTGGCTACTGAAACAGCAAGCAAGTAAGAATATCAGGCTAGAAATTTACATTCCGACTAAACCTGATAAACCGATCCCAGACAATCAGCTGCTTAAATTCGAAGCAGTAATCGAACGTTCCATCTGTCTTCGTCATCAGGGGATTTTTTATTGCTAGTGGGGTGGGACTAAGTCCCTTGTACTGCGGCCACTTCTGGCCTATTGTACCAGCCCCAGATGATAGGTGAGGGTGATTGTGGAGCAATTGGTGGAATGAAGATTGGCAGGGGAAACCGAAGTACTCGGAGAAGACCTACCCCAACGCCAGTTTGTCCACCACAGATCCCACTTGATTAGACCCGGGATCGAACCCGGGTCGCCGCGGCGGGAAGCCAGTGACTAACCGCTGGAGCTATGGCGCGGCCTCCGTAATCAGGGGATGGTGTGACTGCTGCTGTATGTCGGGCAGGTTTCTTCGCTCCATCCGTTTTGTCTTGGCCTCGAGGCATTGTGGGTTCTTGTAGGCTGTACACTGTCCTTCCTGTTTGCTTGGGAGTTTTATGGTGAAAGGATGGGTACTGGGCCTTAAGGTGAGGGGCCCTTGATTCGCATTTGGCATCGCCCTTCCTGAAAGAGGACGGAGGTAGGAGGAAACAGGGGCCAGTGCCTCAGCCGGTGTTTGGCCCGATGATTCAGGATGTAAGGTTGGAAGTGACGACTAGTCTTTGGGGAGTCCTTAGCGCTGATCTTTCAGTTCGCCGCAGTTCGGTGCTTTTGTAGCACTCAAGAGGCACTTGGACGAGCTTCTTGGCGTCTAGGGATTATCTGTTTGCCATTTTCGTAATGTAGATAATGTTACTTTGCATAAAGCAAATAGGATTGAGAAAATCAAAGAAGGACGACGAAAGCCGTAATGGGTGGGGACTCTTATGAAATATTCATGAACTGTAATTGACTTCGTGTGTGAATAATTAATAAGAAGGAATACGGTTTGAGCTTCTGAAAGATTAAATGCCTGATAAGTATAAACATTAAACTTTTGTGCCGAAAATAAAATTCATTGTGTGAGTTTTCTACATCAGCATGCGAGACGACAGAGAACCCAGAAAGGAGCACTAAAAGAAAAGACATTGGAACAGATTAAGATATAAAAAAAAATAATTAGTAGTGAAAGAAATAAACAGAAAATAAAGGAGAACTTACGTGGAAAGGAGCAGCCTCCGTAGTCTAGGGGTAACCTTCCCACCTCATGACTCAAGGTACGCAGGTTCAAACCCGGCGGAGGCCGTGGAATTTTTAAGGTCGGAAAAATTCAGGGAACAAGTCGTCCGGGAGGGACTTTAAGCCGTGGGTCCCCTGTCGTAGCTTTACGGCACGTAAAAGAACCTCATGCCTCAAGGAGACCTCTGAGCCAAATTATTAAGGATATTTCCGGCCCAACAATAGTCTCTGACGCCTCTGGTAGATGGGGGAAGCATCTGGATACCGCTGAGCCAGTAGAGGCCGAACTTGCTGGGTGAGTCGGGACTGATGGCACGCACCAGTTATGGTAGGGTAGAGAGACTGGTAGAATATCACAGGGGGACGTACAGTAGACCACTGGCCGCGGTGCATGGGGAAACCCACCCCCTCCAATAATAATAATAATAATACATGGAGAAGACGAAGGATGATAGACTGCTTAAGAGAGCGATACAACGCGTACCTCGGGGAAAAAGAAATGTTGGAAGACCTAAATGAAGGTGGTCGGATCATCCACATGCCATAGCGGCTTATACCTTGACAGTTCGGAAGAATAATATTGTAATGATGGTGATTATAGGTAGCAGTAAAGTTGTAAGATTTGAGGTTTTCACAGCGGCGACTATGAAGAATGCCGGATGATGAGTGTGAAACACTTCGTTGAATCAGAAATGACAAGGGAAACAGAAGTGCCACTTTGTCCACCACAAATCCCACATGATATGACCTGGAATGGAATCTGGGCTGCTGTGGTGAGGAGCAGGCCGTTGTTCGAGGTATGACGTAATAAGTAAACATGAGGCGGATACGGAGCGAAAAGTTGAAAGATAATCTTGAAATGGATTGAAATTAAGGCGGCAGAGTAGGAAACATTTATCTTAATGAGAGGTGAAAGTGATTTAGTGTTCTGGCGGTGCGTGTGGTGCACCTCCGCGCCACAAGGTTATGAAGCTTTGTGTGGCAACTCCGAACCACGTAACCTTGAGATCTGGCCCACCTTCTGAAGTCACAAAGCGCCTTCTTCTTTTTGTTGAATATGTCAGACTGTCGTTGTTGGTTGTGGCACTACGCTACAAGCCGGAAGGTCGCGGGATCGAATCGCGATGAGGTGGATTTTTCTTCAGTTGACCTAATCCTTCCAGCCGCACTATAGCCCTGGGTTCGACTCAGTCTCTAACAGAAATGAGTACCAGGAATCTTCCTGGGGGGTAAAGGGCGGCCGGCGCGTAAGGCTGACAACCTTACCGCCAACTGTGAGTCGATTGTATAGAGAAAATGTGGGAGCCTCGACGTCTCACAACCCTGTGGACCTCCACGGTCTTTTACAGGGATACCTTTATTTTTTATGTGAGGCTGTCGTTGTTTTAGAACGTGGAGCTTCATAACTTCGTGTTCTTTGCCAAGTACAATTAGAATGATCAAGTCAAGGATGATAGTGTGGGCAGGGCTTGTAGTACGCAGGGGAAAAAGGAATGTTCGTGTATATAGGATTTTGGTGGGAAAGTGAGAAGGAAAGACGCCACTAAGAAGATCAAGACGTAAGTGAGAGGATAATATTAAGATGAATGAATGTATAAGGGGTGGGCCTTCGTGGCCTTTGCACCGCGATTACAGGTCTGTTGTGCCTTATAATATTAACATGGATCTTAGAGAGATAGGAGGGGGTGGTACAGGCTGGATCGAGCTGGTTCAAGATGAAGACCATTGGAGAGCTCTTGTGAACACGGTAATGAACCTTCGGGTTCAATACAATATTAGGAAATTCTTGAGTACCTGAGCGACTGGAGGCTCCTCAGGAAGTGCTCAGCTCCATGGAATTTGTCAGTTGGTTAATTAGTTAGTTATAGTTAGTCTTTGTTGTAGGGTTTAGGACTGCTGCTTCGTAGTCGGCAGGACCAGGGTTTGGATTCCGAGTCGATATCTCCTGTCCACACTCTTTTGCAGTTTTCCTTTGTTCAACGGGGTTAGCACTGGGGTAATATTAAAATAAGCCACGACCGCTTTCACGGTGTACCATTTCCCGCAATTAGGCGCTATGTAATTGTTAGACTTGTGAAAATAAACGTAATACGTATAATAATAATAATAATAATAATAATAATAATAATAAGGCGTATGAATCCGTTGCTAGGCACAGACCTCTAAGCGAACAACGAGCACAGCCGTTGCTGTGCAGTAGGCGAATAAACAAACGGCTTTTTCTGAGCAACGGCTGAGATGGGCTCAGTTGCCATGATATACATAACAAAATTTCATAGTGACTGTCTCAGTCATTCAAATGTTGATGGGCGGGATACAAAGACACACAGACAGCATGGAGATCTCATAAGCCTACTTCTATTTTTTTCTTTCTAGAAAGTAGGCTACATACATCATTGGTGGCAAAACCTCGTTTGATCACCGTATGGAAATTTGTGGTTAAGAGAACCTTGGTCTGTGTTAACACTACAGTGATTTAACTGTATTCTTCGCTAAACACTGAAAGTACATTATAATATTAGCTACTATACAAGCATAAAAATGTGTCTTTTTTTTATTGCTAGTGGGGTGGGACTAAGTTCCTTGTACTGCGGCCACTAGTGGGGTGGGACTAAGTCCCTTATACTGCGGCCACTTCTGGCCTATTGTACCAGCCCCAGATGATAGGTGAGGGTGATTGTGGAGCAATTGGTGGAATGAAGATTGGCAGGGGAAACCGAAGTACTCGGAGAAAACGTGCCCCAGCGCCACTTTATCCACCACAAATCCCACTTGACCAGACCCGAGATCAGGAAGCCAGCGACTAACCGCTTGAGCTATGGCGCGGCCCAAAATGGGTGTAAGGGTAATGAAAATGGGTACATGCAGTGACGACCATGTACACCCCGGTACGGACTGGGGTCCCGTTCTGGTTCTGTAGGTCTGAGTACATACAACCGGAAATTACTACACTGAGTGGTTTATGGTAGGAAAGATTTATGTAAGATGAAACTTCAAGGCCTCCTTTATCACGCTGATTAGTATGTAAGCGGTTCGGCTTCTTTATATTGACAGTTGCAAGGTGATCTGGTCAAGAAGAGCCTCTCTGGAGTAGTCGGTAAAACGAATTACTACGAGATGGGGGTCTTGATTGGATTCTTGGAATAAGCGACGTCGAAGACGGTTATGGGTCAAATTCCAATGTCTCTGGACAACTCCTCCTCCTTTCCTCCTTTCCTAAACACAGAGTGAAACATCCCGTGTCTTTTCCATTGCTGAACTTCGTAATTTTCAAATCCCTTATTTCACTGACGCTATTTGCACCACTCGGTATGTTCTTTTTCACTTTATAAGAACCCAGTGAAATCTGTTGGATTTGAAGCCCTCGCAAAGGTCTCGTGAAGGTCAACCGACGTTTCGTCCTAACATACCACCTACATTTCCAGGGTCATTGACTAAGCCAAACAATAAACCATCATGAAACGTCCAACAGGCAGAGATTATTCTTCAACCCTGAAGACGGGGATGATATGTTTCTCCGAAACGTCGGTTGACCGGACTACACGGTGTTATTTGCCAGAAGATAGAACCGTTTGTAGTGACTTTTTTCGCATGTGAAGTGTCTGCCAGGGATTCGTTCCCCGTACACAAATCGGCCGGAACTTATGCCCTTCTTACCCTCGCTTTCCTTTTCTTTCTTCTCCCCATGTTCTTCGGGAGCCGCGATAGCTCAGTCGGTATAGCGATTGACTACGGGCTGGAGGACAGGGGAGTTGGAGTTCGAGTCCTGGTGGGGCAAGAATTTTCTCTTCTTCATGTCGTCCAGACCGGCCTTGGGGTTCACCCAACCTCCTGTACAATTGGTACCGAGGGCTCTTTCCTCGGGTGTAAAGCGGCCGGGGCGTGAACCTGACCACTCACCTTCAACTAGTGCCGAGGTCAAGAAAATTTGGATCTATACGTCCACTCTTTCATACGCCTTCATGATGTAGTGCTTAATTTGTTAAGCACAGGGACACCTTTACCTTTACCTCATGTTCTCCATTTTCTTCTTCTGCCTTCTCTTCCTACTTTCCACAGTTAAGGTTTGCGCGCTAGTAAATCCATTCCGATATTCAAAAGTTTTCAAAACTTTACCTGCAGGCGTTATCGCCATTGTCGTCTACTGTAAATAACTTCAGCAGTTGAGTAATTGCTGACAAAGTGCACAAACAGCCGTGTTGTTACATCATCAGTATGCCATAAATTAACCGTCAGAGCTGAAAAAGCACCAAGGTAATTTAAACAGTGACTTCCATGGCGCGAGTGTTCCTGCGTATTTCTCAAACAAGCAGGTCTCGTTAATCAAATAATGTGTAACACGTTGCCGTGTGCGACACAGCAAGGGGCCATGATCTGCTGAGGACGGAAACAGCCTGGAACAGACGTGTAGTAATTTGTTGATACGTCCCCTCCTTGTGGTGCTATTACGCGAAATTACTTTCAAATCAAAATGACGCTCACTACATGTTCTCCTTTACGCTGCATCATGTTTTTATTTTCAGTCCAGTAGTAGGAGACTATTATAAAATCACCAATCACCGAACAGGCTGGTCTAATAGTAACCCTCCGGCTTTGTGTTTGGGAGGTGAACTGGGATACAGGCTTTCTTGACTGAAGTTTTCCCTGGTTTTCCGCAGTATCTCCAGGAGGCCATGATCGCTTCTTTCCAGATCCTTTCCAATTCATCATCCTAACATCCGATGCTGTGTAGTCTCGTTACTCGAAGTGTCGTTAAATAGCCTACAAAAATCACTGATTATATAAGCTTCGTGGTAACTGTTACGTGACTAGCTACGATATAAATTGGTTTCTTCTTGTGCCATGCGCATGGGCAGAGGCGGCTGCGGAGATAGGGACTAGGTGTATCTGTTGGTTCCAACTGAGTAGGTTTTACCTTCAGCAGATAGGGACTAGCTGTATCTGTTGGGCCCAACTGAATAGGTTTTACCTTCAGGAGATAGGGACTAGCTCTATCTATTGGGCCCAACTGAATAGGTTTTACATTCAGGAGATAGGGACTAGCTGTATCTGTTGGGCTTAACTGAATAGGGTTTACCTTCAGGAGATAGGGACTGGCTCTATCGATTGGCCCCAACTGACATGAGTAGGTTTTACCTTCAGGAGATAGGGACTAGCTCTATCTATTGGGCCCAACTGAATAGGTTTTACCTTCAGGACGTAGGGCTAGCTCTATCGATTGGGCTGAACTGAGTAGGTTTTACCAGAAGAAGGAAACAGAATTCAGTCTCCGAAATGTTGTGTTTTGAAAAATAGACAGGA
Organism: Cryptotermes secundus; assembly: GCF_002891405.2. Taxonomy (NCBI): domain Eukaryota; kingdom Metazoa; phylum Arthropoda; class Insecta; order Blattodea; family Kalotermitidae; genus Cryptotermes; species Cryptotermes secundus. Next base: position 308,500 of record NW_019733847.1, on the reverse strand, counting down.
CAGTTTTTAGACAAAGACAAGACGATGGATAATATTCAGAAACATATTATTTGCTCCAATGAAATAATATGTATTTAATTTGCCTTATTCACCTTTCCACACGGCGATTTGTCGGTTTTTCTGACATTTGTTACGATCATGAACATCTGTTCTCTCTTAAGTCCCCTATGGTCACTTGACGAGGGTTTCTAAAGTTCGGAGACAACTGTCCCCAAGACTCCGAGCCCTGTCCCATATTCCTAAATAAACTTAGTCTTTATCTTAACGCTATACGCCGTATGATGGTTCGTGACAGAATCTGTAACTTTATGAGACATAATGGGGGGACAGCCACGGAAACTACTTCGAGAAATTGTGTGGTGATTTATGAGATGGGTTAGCGCTCATGGAGTCTAGACATTTTAATAATCTGCATCATTATCGTCGAGAAAATGAAGGTTATTGACAACTTACATGTTTCATTAAAGGACATGTAATTTGAACGATTAAATGAACTTCCGTAAAGCTGCGCATGCGTGAAGAAATATTATATCTTAATGGCAAGGAAGATATCCAACCCGCGTTCACCACAAATTACTCTCAGACGCTATCGTAAAAACAAATGAAGCACATTGGAAGACAAATTTTCAAGAATTCAGGCACTACCGAACAAAAAATAATTGTAACGAAGATATATTTATGATTTATGTTTGCAGCGCAGTGATTACTGTGTGTGTTCCGCGTCAAATAATGGTGACCAGTTAGTAATTACTAACATGGAGATGGTGCGAAATTCTGAGGTTATGTTTAATAAATTTAACGGAGCAAAATCTACATTCTGTGTTCTTGCCGTAAAAATTAAAATAAATTCTTTATTTATGCTCCGATTCAACATCTACGAGACAAAAACAACGCAGCGTAGATGATGTTCATTATATTACAGACAAAAGCACGAAGAAAACAGCCACAGGGCCAGTAACAATAGAAGAGCTTTTGGGAGATTTTTCTCTGCGGTCCGTGCGGAAATGTTGAGTTAGTTGTGAGACAGTCTTCGGCCAGTAGGGACGTGAACACGGAAGGTGAGAGAGCTGCGTCGTTGGAAGCCGTTACCAGACAACGACTGGTGAAGACACAGACTGTATTGAACTGCAGAGTGTATGAATTAGCGATACTGCTATAGTTACTTTCTGTAAGTGGTCAATAAATGCAATTACCAATCGAAACCTCGTCTATAATCCCTCATACATGTGACAATAAAATATTTTATAACTTCTGTATACTGAAAGACTGTAAATGGAAAGAAAGTTTTTCTCGGAATTCCTTTCATTGATGTCTGGTTGAAATGTTACTATGACATCTGCCAATATAAGGTATCATTATGTAAGTCATAGTGGGATGGAATTGAATGGACTGTGAAGCTCCATTGTGTTCAGTCTGGTGCACAGAACTATTGAAGTCAACCTTTCTGTCGGTATGAAGTTCATTATTAATAGTTCTCCTGTGATTGGTTCCAGCTAGTAGCATTCACAGGAATTTCTTTGATGTTTTTCTTTACAATCAATAAACCATTCTAAGTAGGTTTTCTGCATCATCACAGTTAAACTGTAATATTCTGCAATTTTGAGTTTATAGCTTAACCCAGTTCACGTATACATGCGTCATTGATTACTGTTTAACTGTTTTATTTGCATTTTCCTAGAACTCCAACAGTATTAAGTCTAACTTCTGTTAAATGATCGCTCATCCTAATGTGTGAGAGGAGATAGTTGATGTCACGTGTAGGGGGTGTGCGTGACTATTAGACGGGGCTTGGATTGGATGATTGGTTTTATTGACACCTTATGCAATCGGAACCACAGGAAATTACAGCGCCATCGCTCTTTCCGTTACAGATCACTTACACACACTAGTATCGTCAGTCTGTTACACTCTGTACTAGTCGTTTCCTGGCAACGGTTTCATAAGTCTGTTACTTCAGATCACACATGGAGTCTTCTTTGCACAGACGGGATAGCGCAATATATATATCAACTTGCTACGGGCTGGGCGACCGAGGGGTCGGAGTTGAGTCCCGGTAGAGTCTAGAATCTTCTCCACGTTGTCCAGACCGGCTCTGTGGCCCACCCAGCCTCCTATCCATTGAGTACCGGCGACTTTCCCGGGCAGGGGGAGTAAAACAGCCGGGCCGTGAAGCTGATCACTCACCTCTAACTAATGCCGAAGTCAAGAAAACGTGGATATGTTCATCCACTCCCCCACACGTCTTCATGACATAATGCATAATTAAATACAGAGACAATTTACCTTTTACCTACCTAAATGAAACAGCTGTGTTTTAGATGACCCTCAATTTTATGCAAATAGCTGACGTTTTGAAGTTGTAATTTTGAAGAAGACTAGTAATTTATCAGTCTAAGGAAGATATAGTGAAAAATGGGGTATAGATGAGAAGTTTTGTAATTTGTATTCATAATCTGATACAATTACAGTGATTACAGCAAGTAGGATGGAATGATGCAGGCGGACGGTAATAAGCACGGGGGAACGAGAATTGGATGCACGGTTTTGATAGGAAAACGTGAAGAGAAAGGCCACCCGGTAGACGTAAATGGGATAGTAATATCAGGGAGGATCGTAAATATGAGTGAGTTTGGGGGCTGGATTGAATTAATGTGACATGACGCACGAAAGCCGGAATAATGAAGTCGGAATAGTCATTCATTGCTCTGTAAACGCGCCTTCCCAACAGTAGAGAGGCTGTTTTCTGCGTGGTCCGTGCAAAGTAGTTATAAAGAAGAGTTTGCCGAGTTTCGAGACGCCACTTAACTATACCGCCATCGCTATTTCCACATTTTACAGTTCACTAGAATACACAGTCTAATGTTCTCAATCTCTTACGTTTCCTCGTAACGGCTTCAACAATGATTATTCTTCTACCTCCTACTGAAGTCCTCTCTTTACAGAATTATGTACAGAACTGACTAAGCCCTAACCTTGTCCTTTGCTTATAACATCTCAGCACGGACCATGCAGTAAATACCGTTCCTCTTTTGCATGCGTATCCGTGTTTACCGAGCCGTTGCCAAGAAGCGGCCCTTATATATCCGCCCATTTCGCTGTCGTTGAATAGCAACGGTTATACACGCTACAGTATTGTCTTACTGAACGAATGTAAAGTACAGTTCTTGCATTTGAGATCCTCACATCGGTGTCTATGAGGATGTGACGCCGTGTAGTTTGGTAGAAGTTCGCCACCGTTTATGTTTGCCACCTGCTTCTTTCTGGTTGCTTTCTTTGCTTCGACCCTGAAGATGGAGACAGTGCATTCCTCCGAAACGTCACTGAACTTCTGCTTCGCTGCACGACGTAGTATCTCAGAAGATAGTGCTCCAAAAACCAAAATGGTCTTCATTTATTTTCATTTAAAGCTGTGACTTTATTTCTTATTAATTTATACTGTTCGTTTTTATTTTTGATCACCATTATCATTTGTATATCAAAGGATGTTGGAGTACAGAGGCGTTGCAAGAGACGGTCGGATTATTTAAGAATATTTATTACTGGTTCTTGGGATTAACTGACAGATCTCCGTAAGAAGGGTGGGCCCTTGTAGGGAACCCCTGCTAAGGGACAGCTCTGTGCCCAGTTGGAATTCAGATCTTCTCCTGTAATTTATAATGTTCGCGATAAAGAAGTAGTTTCAGTGCGTAGGACTGTTTGGTTGGACGAACCTGGGCGAGTGTCTGAAACCCACGGCTCAAATCTCAAGTCGGTTTATCTAGCAGGGCGTTTGTGCAGTTATTTTAGCTCTCAATGTGCCATTTGTTTTGTAATATATCAGCCTTAAAGGATAAAGCTATCCCTGTAACAGGCCGTGGAGGCCCATAGGGTTGTGAGACGTCGAGGCTCCCATATTTTCTATAGATAATCGGCTCACAGATGGCGATGAGGTTAAGTAAAGGTATCCCTGTAACAGGCCGTGGAGGCCCATAGGGTTGTGAGACGTCGAGGCTCCCATATTTTCTATAGATAATCGGCTCACAGATGGCGATGAGGTTAAGTAAAGGTATCCCTGTAACAGGCCGTGGAGGCCCATAGGGTTGTGAGACGTCGAGGCTCCCATATTTTCTATAGATAATCGGCTCACAGATGGCGATGAGGTTAAGTAAAGGTATCCCTGTAACAGGCCGTGGAGGCCCATAGCGTTGTGAGACGTCGAGGCTCCCACATTTTCTCTAGACAATCGGCTCACAGATGGCCGTGAGGTTGTCAGCTTTACGCGGCGGCCACCTTTTATCCCCAAGAATATTCCTGGTACTCATTTCTGTTAGAGGCTGAGCCGACCCCAGGGCCACAATGTTGCTGGAAGGATTAGGTCAATTGAAAAATCCAGTGTCCTCATCGGGAATTGTCTAGAGATGCCTCAACCTCTCACAACGCTATTGACCTCCATGGCCTGTTACAGGGATAGCTTTACTTTCACCTATGGGATAGGAGGTATGGTGGGTCCCATATCCTGTCTGGACACTGTGGAATAGAGAGAAATCTGTCGTCCCTGCCTGGAATCGAGCCCCTACCGTCAAGCATGTAACCCGTCGCTATCCCGGCTAGTGTAGTGCTGAACTAAAGAAAATATAAATAAATTCTTAGCCCATAAGCAGCACTTCGCAATAATATGAAACTTGCTGTCTACACATTCTCTTGAAAAGGTCTGATGGTGTAAGATCTGCCTTGAAGCATATAACCTTTTGAATTGTCACAAATAAATCTGTTGTTTGAATTAGCAGCTAACGTGCGTTTCGCATTGGACTAAGAATGAAACCTCAGTTGACAGCTCTATTACAGTGACTGTTTCGCGCATGCGCACTCAGGCGGACGAGTCGGTCGCCCCTCCCATGGCCGGATTGACCCATAACGCATGTCAGTTTCACGGGAACGCACTCTAGAGAAACTCTGATATTCTGTTATGAGAACTGTCGATATGGAAATTTTTGTTTGTGATCGTAGTGAAATGCTACATTTGGAGCATAGCTCTGTATGGGGCTGAAACATGGACATTTAGGGCAGTAGATCAGAAACATCTGGAAAGTTTCGAAATGTGGTGTTGGAGAAGATCAGTTGGACCGATTATGTGAGAAATGAAGAAGTGTTAATTAGAGTCAGTGAGCAGAGGAATATCCTACATGAAATAAGAAAACGGAAGGCTAATTGGATTGGTCATGTTTTACGCAGAAACTGCCTTCTAAAAGAAGCTATCGAAGGAAAGATAGATGGGCGGATAGAAGTGACAAGAAGACGAGGAAGAAGACGTAAGAAGATGCTGGATGACCTTGGGGACAGAAGAGGATACTGTCATTTGAAGGAGAAAGCTCTAGATCGCATTAAGTTGAGGAACTGTTTTGGAAGAGACTGTGGACCTGTCGTCTGACAGGTTACTGATGATGATGATCGTAATTTCGCTATATGTCGTGTGTCTTCTCCAGAAGGTATGTGGCATACCAAAGTGGCCATAATATTTTTTTTTCACAGTCATTTCTTTCCTCTGGAGGTAAAGCTGCTACACAGTGAAGCCGTCCACTCACCTGCATCTGGTGCCAAGGTTAAGAATGCGTGGAGCTGTACGTCTTTATGACTTTGTGCTTAATTAAGCACACGGATATCTTAATTTTACCTGGTTTTTGTGACGTTACTGCCAACTTACCGTACCAGCGCAGTAGGTACCCATCTTACCCTAACAACTTCCGGAAATCAGTCTATATTAAATACAGTGTATTATATATTGTACTGCCGATCATAGGTGAGCCGGGATAGCGTAGTCGGTATAGCGACTGAACGACCGAGGAGTCGGAGTTCGAGTCCCGGTGGGGTTAAGAATTTTATCTTCTCCACTTCGTCCAGACCGGCTTTAAGGTCCACCCAACTTCATATCCAATGGGCACTGGAGGCTCTTTCCCCGGGGGTAAAGCGGCCGGGGTGTGAAACTGATCAGTTAGTGCCGAGGTCAAGAAAATGTGGATCTATATGTACACTCCCCCATACGCCTTCATGGCATAGAAAATGGTCTGCAGAACTCTGGAGTAGTTGATAATGAATGCCGCTGGGGAAATGCTCCATGGATTTCTCCAGCGGTTGATAGTGAACACTCTTTAGCAAACACGCTGTGCTGACAAAACGCACAACGAGATGAAGTGTATTTTTTTTTTTTTGCCTCAGAGACATAAGACGACTCTGACGAATTAGCCTAATTAAATATATCCTGACCTGTGGTTAAAATCCTATTAAACGTGCGTTGTTACGACTTCGTGGCAGTGCCGTGTGTTTCAGAGGGGACAGCAAACCCGCGATATGCCTGTGTTCTGCATTTTATTGCAGTTGTTATATAGCTACAGTCTAGCATCTGTTGTTGAACAGCTGAAGTTGCTGTAGCTTAGTCTTTATAGTGGCTAAGTGGAGACCGAGAAATGGAGCTACGCTTCCTGCGTGGCTTGTATTTCCCTCCTCTACTTGACGTTTAGACCGACTTTGGGGCCCGCCCATCTTTTTCTATCCTTGAGTATCAGGCTTCTTACCCTGTCGGAAAGCCTAGGCGTGAAACTGACTCTCCGCATCTAATGCCGATGTTATGAATATATGGAGTTCTCTGTGGTCTCGTGGTCAGAGTTCCTGCCTACACATCCAGAGGTCCCGGGTTCTATTCCCGGCGCAACCAGATTTTCTGAGAAGTATTGTGTCTGGAACGGGCCCACTCAGCCTCATGAGGATAATTGAGGAGCTGTTTCAAGGAAATAGCGGCTCCGGTCTAGAAAACCGAGATTAACTGCCGTGGGGATTCGTTGCGCTGACCAGGTGTCACCGTCTACCCGCTAAAGTTGGCACTAACTTCGCCGACAAGCGGCGGTCACTCGGTCGATATAGTTTGCTTGCGGACTAAAGCCACGGAGTTATACCTCCACTCTAGCGTATATCTTCATGCTGAATTAAGCACCTTCTATCTCTCTGTGTCTCGGACAGTTGTATTCTTACTTACTTACCTAGTATTTTGAAAAAAATAAAAGTAGGCTTATGACATCACCTTGCTCTCTGTGTGTCTGTATGGTATCCCCTCCAATCGTTGCTAGGCAGTGGCTCGGTAGACACGTTCCAGCGGCAACAAATACACACGCAACAATAGAAAAATTGGATGCGTCGTTTTCTATGCGGTTCGTGTCATACTCGTATCAAACGAAAGCAGGCGGTTAGTTTTTTCCAGAAATTATTTTTGTTTATTTTCTTGATTGAAAACTTAAGATAAATAAGCGACAGGTCTACACGGTGTGTCCAGGATCCGTTAGGACTCTTTCTTTCTTTCTTTAATTTTTCCCTGCAATGCCATCTGTTGGCGAGTTGTGGCGTTAAGATTCTTGAAGTTTCAGATGTGGCTGTCTATAATTTCAAAGCGCAAGCATCGCCGCATCATGTGTTCTGACGTTGAATGTAACAGTGCTGTTCTGACGCTCGTCGGAAAATGGCGGTTGAACAGAGAGCTAACGTCAAATTTTGTTTGAAGTTAGGCGAAACAGCCGGAGAAGCGTACGAAATGATGACAGGTGTGTACGGTAGTGACTGTTTGAGTCACTCGAACATTTTTCGATGGTATGCTGTATTTCTTGACGGTAGGGATGACATTGAAGACGCTCCACGTGCATTAAAGCCGAAAACAAGTCGTTCGCACCGAAGAAAATGTGAAGAAAGTGACCGAAATCCTTGTATCAGACAGATGTGTTTCTGCAAGACTCATCGAGGAGCTTTTGGGAGTAGCAAAAAGTACTGTGCATCAATTTTTGACCGAGGATTTGGGCAAACGGAAGGTCTATGCGCGGTTTGTACCGCTCACGCTGTCAGGCGATGAAAAACGTGCCAGAGTGGAACACTGCAAAGAAATGTTACTGTCGGCCCAAAGTGATACAAAATTTACAAATTCGATTGTTACTGGTGACGAGACATGGTGTTTTCAATATGAGCCTCTCACAAAGCGGCAGAGTGCAGCGTGGTTGAGCCCAAAGAAGCCGAAACCAAAGAAAGTGCGCTTGCAAAAGAGTCGAGTAAAGACACTGCTAACCGTTTTCTTCGATTCCAAAGGAATCATTCACAAGGAATTTCTGCCAGGAGGTCAGACAGTGAATACTGATTATTATCTCGGAGTCCTGAATCGTTTGTGGGCGAGAATTCTTCGAATTCGACCTGAATATCGAGAGCAAGGTTCCTGGTCCTTCTTCCATGACAATGCCCCACCCAACAGATCAAGATCCTAAGCGATTTCTTGGCCAGAAAAGGGAANAATGTGAAGAAAGTGACCGAAATCCTTGTATCAGACAGATGTGTTTCTGCAAGACTCATCGAGGAGCTTTTGGGAGTAGCAAAAAGTACTGTGCATCAATTTTTGACCGAGGATTTGGGCAAACGGAAGGTCTATGCGCGGTTTGTACCGCTCACGCTGTCAGGCGATGAAAAACGTGCCAGAGTGGAACACTGCAAAGAAATGTTACTGTCGGCCCAAAGTGATACAAAATTTACAAAATCGATTGTTACTGGTGACGAGACATGGTGTTTTCAATATGAGCCTCTCACAAAGCGGCAGAGTGCAGCGTGGTTGAGCCCAAAGAAGCCGAAACCAAAGAAAGTGCGCTTGCAAAAGAGTCGAGTAAAGACACTGCTAACCGTTTTCTTCGATTCCAAAGGAATCATTCACAAGGAATTTCTGCCAGGAGGTCAGACAGTGAATACTGATTATTATCTCGGAGTCCTGAATCGTTTGTGGGCGAGAATTCTTCGAATTCGACCTGAATATCGAGAGCAAGGTTCCTGGTCCTTCTTCCATGACAATGCCCCACCCAACAGATCAAGATCCTAAGCGATTTCTTGGCCAGAAAAGGGAACATAGTCCTTGATCATCCTCCGTATTTGCCAGATTTGGCTCCAGCAGATTTCTGGCTGTTCCCAAAAGTTAAGTTGGCGATGAAAGGAGACCGACACNCATCAATTTTTGACCGAGGATTTGGGCAAACGGAAGGTCTATGCGCGGTTTGTACCGCTCACGCTGTCAGGCGATGAAAAACGTGCCAGAGTGGAACACTGCAAAGAAATGTTACTGTCGGCCCAAAGTGATACAAAATTTACAAAATCGATTGTTACTGGTGACGAGACATGGTGTTTTCAATATGAGCCTCTCACAAAGCGGCAGAGTGCAGCGTGGTTGAGCCCAAAGAAGCCGAAACCAAAGAAAGTGCGCTTGCAAAAGAGTCGAGTAAAGACACTGCTAACCGTTTTCTTCGATTCCAAAGGAATCATTCACAAGGAATTTCTGCCAGGAGGTCAGACAGTGAATACTGATTATTATCTCGGAGTCCTGAATCGTTTGTGGGCGAGAATTCTTCGAATTCGACCTGAATATCGAGAGCAAGGTTCCTGGTCCTTCTTCCATGACAATGCCCCACCCAACAGATCAAGATCCTAAGCGATTTCTTGGCCAGAAAAGGGAACATAGTCCTTGATCATCCTCCGTATTTGCCAGATTTGGCTCCAGCAGATTTCTGGCTGTTCCCAAAAGTTAAGTTGGCGATGAAAGGAGACCGACACGACATCCAAAGGGAATGTACCGCAGTTTTAAATGCGATTTCACCAAAAGAGTACAGTGACTGTTTTCGAAAACTTTTGAATTGATTCCAGCTATGTATTGATTCAGAAGGAGACTATTTTGAATACAAAAAGTGAAATTTTGAAAATAATCACGTATTGTATTTTTAATGAACACAGTCCTAACAGAACCTGGACACACTGTGTATATTCGGTGAAATGTACATGTTACGATTTGGCTTCTGCCCAGTTGAGGGGTTGCAACTTTGGAAATGGACTTTCCTGTAACGAAGACTGCCCATCACTGTTCTGTATACCACAATTAATGCTTGCGTTTCATGTGGTTTGGTTCATGCCGTTGTACCCAGTAGCGGTATCGAACCTGGTCTCATTACATGCATAAAATAAATATCTTGCTCAGTGACCTGATGCTGAAAATACGTTTACATAACAAACATTGAAAGCAGCAGCTCTTTACTTAGAGCATTTCATTTTGTTTTAGATAATATTGACGTCGGGGGCACGCGGTAGCGTAGTTGCTTGAGGCACTATTCTACGTGCCGGAAGGTAGCGGGTTTGATTCCCAATGAGGTCACTGGATTTTTCTATTTACCTAATCCTTCCAGCCTCACCGTGGCCCTGGGGTCGACTCAGCCTCTAACAGAAATGAGTACCAGGAATCTTCCTGGGGGTAAAAGGCGGCCGGCGCTTAAGGCTGACAACCTCACCGCCATCTGTGAGCCTGTTTTCTAGAAAATGTGGGAGCCTCGACGTCTCAACCCTATGGGCCTTCACAGCCTGTTACAGGGATAGCTTTACCTTTTTTTTTTTGCCTTTTACAAGACATAAATTGGCAACGAAATTTATGTTAATAATAATTGCTAATATGGATGCATATTAGAAGCGAAGCGTAGTTGGTTGAGGCACTATGCTACAAGCCGGAAGGTCGCGGTTCAAGTCCCGATAAGGTAATTGGATTTTTTTTTTCAATTGACCTAATCCTTCCAGCCGAACTATGGCCCTGGGGTTGACTCAACCCCTGACAGAAATGAGTACCAGGAATATTCTTAGAATATTCTTGGGGTTAAAGGGCGGCCGGTGCGTAAGGCTGACAACCTTACCGACATCTATGAGCCGATTGTCTAGAAAATGTGGGAGCCTCGACGTCTCAACCCTATGGGCCTTCACAGCCTGTTACAGGGATAGCTTTACTTTTTTTTTTGCCTTTTACAAGACATAAATTGGCAACGAAATTTATGTTAATAATAATTGCTAATATGGATGCATATTAGAAGCGAAGCGTAGTTGGTTGAGGCACTATGCTACAAGCCGGAAGGTCGCGGTTCAAGTCCCGATAAGGTAATTGGATTTTTTTTTTCAATTGACCTAATCCTTCCAGCCGAACTATGGCCCTGGGGTTGACTCAACCCCTGACAGAAATGAGTACCAGGAATATTCTTAGAATATTCTTGGGGTTAAAGGGCGGCCGGTGCGTAAGGCTGACAACCTTACCGACATCTATGAGCCGATTGTCTAGAAAATGTGGGAGCCTCGATGTCTCACAACTCTATGGGCTTCCACGGCCTGTTACAGGGATACCTTTACTTTACTTTTTTAAAGAAGCACAATTCCATAAATTATGTTTTATCATGAAAACTACCTGATGATGATCCAGCTGAATCGAAACATCTAGCCGTTACAGTAACATCGGTTTGTTTATTTGGAATCTGTTTGTATTGATGGCCATAATAATACTATGTACTTCTGGCATTCATGCCGCCGGTGGGAAATTACGAGGGGCGTTCAAGTTCTAAGGTCTCCGATTTTTTTTCTCAGGACTGGGAGCAGATAGACACATGCGGTTTAGTTTAAAATACGTGTGCACTCTTTGTGAATGCGTGACAGAGATGGCAGAACTCTACGGCACACAGAACTCTAGTGGTAGCGGCGAGTGTGAGGAGTGTTTTTGATACTTAAAATGGCGACGTTTTCGTTACAAAAACAGCGAGTAATCATTCGTTTTCTCCACTTGCGTGGTGCGACACCCATTGAAATTCATCGCCAGTTGAGTGAGACATGTGGTGATGGTGTCATGAATGTGAAAAATGTGCGTTCGTGGGCGCGACAGTTCAAAGAAGGCCGAACGTCGTGTGACAACGAACCAAAACAATCTCGGCCTCGCACCAGCCGGTCTGACAACATGGTCGAGCGAGTTGAGAAAGTTGTTTTGGAGGATCGCCGATTGAGTGTGGAAAACATTGCCCCCAAAGTTGGCATTTCCGTGGGATCTGTGCACAAAATCCTGCATGAAGACCTGCGAATGCGGATGTCCTCCAGGTGGGTGCCACGAATTCTGGCGGATGACCACGAGGCTGCAAGCATGGCAATTTGCCAGGCGATGTTGACACATGATGAAGGCGTGAATGGGTCTTCCTTTTCATCAACTATGACAATGGATGAGACATGGATGCCGTTTTTCAATCCGCTATTGCATCAGCAGTTTTCCAGTGGTCAAAACAGACTCCTACAGAAGCGTTCGCAGCGGCCATGGAATCATGGCGTCGACGCTGTGAAAAATGCTTGCAGCTGCAGGGAGATTACGTTGAAAAGTGACAGAAGTTTCAAATTTTTTGTATGATTATTGTGGGAGAAAAAAATCGGAGACCTTAGAACTTGAACGCTCAACGTAAAAGATACTCGCACGGGAGTTTCCTTCCGTAAGGTTGGCTGCGCGAGGTGTGACGTACCGTACTTCGTTGAGTGGATGGACTTTAGGAATTTGAAGCCGCTTCAGTGAGGCGCCATCTGAATAGAAAGAAACTCAGGCCGAGTGAATGAATGGCGACTTGTGTATGCAGGTCATGCGCAGTTCGTGTCATCTGCCGCAACCCAAGGGCGCGGCACGCTCGTTCAGAACGTCAGTCATTTTAAATTAATTGAGACCAAGAGTGAAGAGAGACTGCTGTAATTTTTTCTTTGCTTGTTCCTTTTCAGCTTTGGTTAAAGCGACCTCGTCAACTTTATGAATTTTCTCCCCAATTCTTTTTTTTTAATTAAGGCGAGCGCTAATTGGATTTGTCATTGACAGAACTCTCCCATCCAGTTGCCACTTCTGATGAAGCGTTCTCCCATTGGGGCGTGTCTGTACGTGGGAATTGAACGAGAACTTCGTAATTTTAGGCTACATTCCATATTTTGAAAGGAGGCTTATGATATATCACCTTGCTTTCTGTTTGTACCCCTCCTATTTTTTTTTGTGTTGGGAGGCTTACGAGATTACGTTCTATGTGTTTGTGTCACCCCCTAATTTTTTCGTTCTTTACGTGTTTCGTGTCATTTCAAAGGAAAGTAGACGATTAATTCGACCAAGATCTTATTTTATATAAAATTGATCCCTTGCGAGGACTTCGCACAAGCTCTATAAATGAACGCATATAGGGGAGGTCTTGCATGTTGATATTCCGTCTGTACATCCTGTTGTGGGGCACTCGGTAGCGTAGTTGGTTGAGGCACCATACTACAAGCCGGAAGGTCGCGGGTTCGATTTCCGATGAGGTCATCGTATTTTTCAGTTGACCTAAACCTTCCAGCCGCACTGTGGCCCAGGGGTGGACTCAGCCTCCAAAAGAAATGAGTTCCAGGAATCTTCCTGGGGGTAAAGGGAGGCCGGTGCATAAGACTGACAACCTCACCGCCATCTGTGAGCCGATTATCTCTGAACCCTCTGGGCCTCCACGGTCTGTTACAGAAATAGCTTTACCTTACCTTTACGTCTTCTTCTAGGATTTCCGTGACTTTATCGTTAGCTTACCTCAAAACCCAAGTACATCTTTGTCGCTAGACTTCCTAATAGACGCTAGAAACGTTTATAGAGCACTTGTAGGTTTATAGGGTTGCATTCTGCATCCGGTTTCCCCTGCCAATCTTCATTCCACCAATTGCTCCACAATGACCCTCACCTATCATCTGGGGCTGGTACAATAGGCCAGAAGTGGCCGCAGTACAAGGGACTTAGTCTCACCCCACTAGCAATAAAAAATACTTAGTAGTGTAGTAACTTGTACCACTGACGTTGGCAAATTTAAAGCGATTGAGCGCGTGTATAAACTTGGGGTACGCTCTAGCATAGTTGGTTGAGGCACTATAATACAAGTCTAAAGGTCGTGGGTTAAATTCCCGATGAGATCATTGGATTTTTCAATTGACCTAATCCCAGTAGCAATATTGCCCTGGGTTCGGCTCAGTCTGTAACAGAAATGAGTACCAATAACCTTCCTAACCTTCTTGACAACCCTGTAGGTCTCCGTGGTCTGTGACCGTTTTTTTTCTGTGGCGCTACAGCCCCAATTTGGTCCTAGGCCTACCTCCATGAAACTCTCCGTTTCACTTCGGTTTACTAGATCTTAAACA
>NW_019733847.1:219138-294258 GCF_002891405.2 Cryptotermes secundus | reverse complement strand
TTCCTCTGTAGCCTTTGTTTTTGTGATACGCTTTGGTTCTTTAAATGGAAATGATTGATTAACTTAACTGCATGGTACATAATTGTTCTGGAATTGTTAGTCGAAGCTATTCAGGATTTCTCCAATTTTGTGAAACAAGGAGGTTCATTACCGTGTTCAGAAAATTCCTCCCTCGTGTAATATACTGTGTATCCAACCAATTGAGTGGAGCCCAACCCCCCCAAACCCTATATTTTTTAGATAAATTTTATTATTATCCTATCTACGTTTAGGGCCGCGGGCTGGTCTGTTACCTTTTCCGATAAAGGATTCTCATTTACCCCATGCCTGCTACATGCCCCGCCCATTTCCTTTCCCGAACCCTGTTAACCGTCAGATCTATATAACGGAGATGCGATGATAGGATTTATGAACGATGTTTTAAACATTATTAAATGAGTTTTGCTCATTATCAGTAACTCGTCTATCTTTCACATTTATTTTCCATACTAAAGGTAACGGTAAGGTAAAGCTATCCCTGTAACACGCCATGGAGGCCGTTGGGGTTAGTCGGCTCACAAATTGCGGTCTGATTTTCAGCTTTATGCTCCGGTCGCCCTTTACCCACAGGAAGATTCCTGGTACTCGTTTCTGTTAGGCTGTTAGGCAACTTAACTGAGATGGCTGAAAATTTTAGTCTGTTTTGTGAAATACAGTTTAAACCAATTGGTATATCACCTGCAATCCATAATTGGTTTACCTCCAGGGATACCAACATGGTGAAATATTGAGGTAAAAAGATGAAATTGTGTCTGTGGTTAATTAATTAAGCACCACACCATGAACACGTATGGGGGAGTGGAGGTATAGCTCTACCTTTCTTGACCTCGGCACTAGATGGAGGTGAATGGTCAGCTTCACGCCTCGGCCGCTATACTCCCGGAAATGGGGCCCCAGGTACGTATTTGATAGGAGGCTGGGTAGGCCCGAAAAACAATACGGACATTGTGGAGAAGAGATAATTATCTTGCTCTTGCCGGGAATCGAACCACGGCCGTTCAGGCCGTAACCCGTCGTTATGCCAACCGTGCTATCCTGGCACGGTCAGTGAATTATGACCCGGTAACTTCTTGACGTGTTTCCAACTTCCAGAGAATATGTCCTCATATCTACCTATGGGGCGTCCTATACTTCGGTGTCCTCACGGTTTATAGCTTACAGTGGAGAGTCAGTAAATAGGTAAAAAATATATATAAAACGTAAGACATGTGATATTCGAACCTTGAAAAAAACTTATTTCTCTACATAACCTCCACCAACACTGATACACTTGTCCCATTGCTTTACCAGTGCGTAGAAACCTGCAACATAGAAGTCTTCACTGTTGTCTCAGCCACTCCCGCACCTCCGTCTCAATCCCTTCATCATCAGCAAAACGTTTGCCACCTTTCTCGACCTAGTTTTGAACCCTTGAACAAATACTTTCCACCGTGAAGAGGAAAGATTCCTTTATGAATATCCTTTACATTGAGCCCTTTTGCCTATAAAAAAAGAAAACGCATAACAGAACGCTTCTCTTCGGTAGTACACTCCTCAAGCACTCGCCATTTTACTACTGAAACCAGTCTCTCAACATGCGCATGAGTGTGTGCTACATAGACCGTCATGAAGCTGGACTGTGCTGCTACCTAGTGATACACATAGGGAACCTTTTACATCCATTCTAACTGTTTCATTTCCATTGGTGACTCTCGTAGTAATATCTTTGGGAGGCTAATGTAAAACTAAGAAACTTTGTGGTGGCCGGAGGTCGGAGATACCTCAGCAAGTGAGGTAACTGGCGAGGGGAGGTACGACCATGTTTCGATTCGCTTCAGGAATTATTTCTCTTTTACGTCCGGTCCAGTTTTGGGTGCAACTCAGTCTATCGAGTAAGTGTGACTTGTGTTCTGGACGTTGCGGCTTCGGATCTCGGTCGGGATACCGAGGTTTCTGATGATGTTCTTCAGACCCACCAGAAAAGTGCAGGGATAGTGTCTTGAGCGCTTCCTTCCACAGTTTCGATTCAATCGATATACACTGTCGACCAGTCATTCGAACTTAGTGTCTCAATCTTAATGAATCACGGTGACAGTTTAAAGTCTTCTGAATAGTACCAGTTTTTAGAAATTGACGCCGTGCAGTTCGGTAGACAACCACATACGTTTCGGATAATTATATCTCCTCAATCTTCAGGGTTGAAAAATGAGTCATGCAAGTAACAAACAAGACGCAAGGGGAACTATTTCGATCCTGAATATGGAGGAAATAGGTTCTGCCTAACCGTCTGTGAACTACCAAACTATACGACTTCGCATACCAGAAGTGATGTGAAAAACTTGGAATACAGCATTTGAAATCTTTTGTTTCATAGTGTTTAGTCGTTTGGGTTTTGTTCATCCCTGACGGAACGGGACTGCGCAGGACACAAGACGTTTATTGAAAAGTTGATAGTAGTTGTCCGCTTTGTTTTTATTTATCTGTCTTGTTTCCCTTCTTCTTGAAATGTTAGGTAAATGGACATGACTAGACTCGAGTACCACTGCTGTGGTTTGCTGGTTACTGTGGTTGGGGATGTGCTGACGGTGCTGACTGCCGCTGGATTCTTCTGAAGCTCGGAGAGAAGCGGTTAGAATGCTCCTGGGCTGGATAACACGAAAAGAAGACAGAAACCTGGTATTTCCGTCCCCCTTGAACGTGAACTCGTGCATATTACAGGATGTTCCACAATTCCAAAACATGAGAGTTGAAATCTGGCTTTTACACAAGGAAATTTACCCCTCATATTCGAAGGAGGGTCAGTAAATAGGTTACAAATGGATATAAAACGTAAAACATGTGATATTTGAAACTCGGGTGGGGAAAAAAAAGGCTGTGTATTTCTCTATATATCTTCCACCAACCACCACACTTGTCCCTTCTCTTTACCAATGCAACATAGAAGTCTTCTGACTGTTGTCTCAGACACTTCCGCGCATCCATTTCATCATCTGCGACTTTTGAAAGTCACTTAGAGAATTTCTTGACCCAGTTGTGAACCGCTTTACGCGACAGGCACTTCCCACCGTAAACAGGAAACATTTCTTTACGAATATCCTTTGCGTTGAGTCATTTTGTCCACAAAAACGCAACCATAACGCTGCTCTTCGGTAGTATACACTAAAAAACGGTCGCCATTTTTACTACTGAAAGCAGCCTCTGAATATGCGCATGCGCGTCTGCTACCTAGACTTTTTTTTATTGTAGAAAAAAATATTGTAAATACAAAAAGGGCTAGGCATTTCCTATCTGGTGTGCTATAGCACATTCTTATAAATATCTTATTTTATAATAGCGGTCTATTTACTGACTCTGCCTCGTATGGCAGGAACAGCATTATACCGAGTGTTATGTTTAAGTGGTTATGATCTGTTCATATTGGGGAGGTCCGGGGCTCGAATGTGGTCCCGGAAGCCAGTTATCCTTACCGAGGAATTTCGCGATTTTCCGCAGCCGCTATAGACAAACAGAGATATTGGGTTTTCGGACTTTATCCATCATCCTGGTTTTAAGATAACTAAGAAAAAACACGACGTTTCGGAAACTGGATCTGTTTCCGTCCTCAGGTGAGGGAAAACACCTATTCTGTTGGGTCCCTTAGAAAGAGTCCAGTGATTGAGGCTAGCTCTTTCGAAGGGACCCAACAGAATAGGCGTTTTCCCTCACCTGAGGACGGAAACAGATCCAGTTTCCGAAACGTCGTGTTTTTCTTAGTTATCTTAAAACCAGGATGATGGATAAAGTCCGAAAACCCAATATCTCTGTGTGTTATACACCTTCGTGAGAATCATATAGACTATCTACTATAGACAAAATATGGAATACCTTAAATTAAGCCACGGTCGCCTATGTTTAATGTTTATCGATGTTTCTATGAGACAGTTTTATCGCAATGCTTGGCTACACTTCGAACAAAATAGTCTACGGATTTTCTGCTATTGACTATGGGTGCCATCCTATTTCCATATTTATGTGTATTTCAGTGATTCTCCTCGTCGGAACGCAAACTGTAAGTCGGGAAGTTACAGGAGAGCTTTCACACTTCGAAACGCCACAAATAATCTTTGTTACATGACTGTACTTTGAAATGTGCTGTAGCCCTTCCCAGCCGGAAATTCATCCAAATAGCTTTTAAAAATTAAGTTCCTACCTCATAGAACATTGCATCTCTCGTAGGAAACCTGTCTCTTAGTATTCTGCATGGAAATATTTTCTTTTTATTAGTACTAAACTCTCATAAACACTCTGTGGGCTTTTTTAATGTTGAAGCAGGTGGCACAAATACTTACCACTTAAAAAAATTATGTACAAGGTTCTCACAGCGGTGGTTCTGAACATTTATAACTTCTTGGATATGACTCTGTGTTGTTCGTTGAAAGTCGGCTGAACATGTAGAAGGAAATGTCACCTCCATCTTCGTGATCTAAAAATAAGCTAATCTTCTTCTTCTTCTTCTTTTTACATTCTTTCATGCTGCTTTCTTTGGCTTATTTTTGAACCTCGAATATAGAGGCGCGTATTTTCATTGTGACACCGTATAGTTTTGTGGACAGGTGCCTGTTTATCAAACCATACGGAGTCATATGGAAAACAGTGACCTTGATATTTATAGTCGTGAATCTAGTTTCAGCATACTTCCGGCACTACTAGATTCTATTTCAATATACTTCCGGTACTACTGGATTCTCTTTTTAGCATACTTCCGATACTACTGGATTCTCTTTTTAGCATACTTCCGATACTACTGGATTCTCTTTTTAGCATACTTCCGATACTACTGGATTCTCTTTTTAGCATACTTCCGGTACTACTGGATACTCTTTTTAGCATACTTCCGATACTACTGGATTCTATTTCAATATACTTCCGGTGCTACTGGATTCTGTTATCAGCCCCATGATGTGCTGAGCTGTAATATACTCTTGCTTGCAGCTACATCTCGTTTGGCCGTATTGCGTCCGATTGTTTGAACAGACCCGAATGGTCTTGGTATCGAACCCAGTGTCGACTCATCACACTATGTTGCAGCGATGAAACCTTGCGATTCTTTCCGTATTGGCACCTCCTATCTGCGGAGATGGCTTCTCTGTGATCCGGGATGGCTCAGTCGGTATAGCTGTGGGCTAAGGGCTGGACAGCCGGGGTTCGATTCTGGGCAGTGGCAACCGATTTTCTTCCAATTCGCAGTATCCCCACGGGCTCTGTGCCCACTCAGCCTCTCTCCAGTAGGTACTGTTGAGCATTTTCCTCGGGGCGAAGCGTGAGGCGTGAAGCTGGCTACGTGCCTCCATCTTGTGCAGAGGTCAAGAATCTTGGAGCTATTCCTCCATTTCCCCCATCCGTGTTCATGCCGTTGTGCTCAATTAATTAAGCACAGGGACGACTTTATCTTATCTCATCTCTGAGCAGATAGGTCAGACGGCAAGACTGAGGCACTGTTAACCGTAACACACATTCTGAAGTCACGACAGTTCGTAAGACTGTTTCCGGACATAGTTATAAAGAAGTAGTTCTTCCGTTAGGTTACAGAATTCGCCTCATGCCGCAGGTTACTGTTCGGGTTCTCTACTCTCACCGTGTACTGCTACTTGTAATTCCCTCCTACTTTACTGTGAAACTGTTTCTCGTCCCTTCATCTTCTTCTTCGTGTATACAAAGGAAAATAAATTGGAAATTCAAATTTTAGTCAAATTGTTTGCAATTCAAATTGTTTTTTTCTCTCCGAAACCTGTTTCAAGGTCAAAGGCCTGAATCATGAAGGTCTTTTTCTTTCTTGTTTCTTTATTGTTCCATCATACATTTCCTAGTTCATCCTTATTTCTATTCACCCCGTGGGTAATATTTTTCTTGTCCCCCATTTTGGTCTTCTCTGTGTCTAGTTTCTTCATCCTCGCTTATATTAAAATAAGAATAGAAGTTGATTACTCTGCAGGGGCTTACACGCGGAATGTGAGAATATTTCTTTTAGTATTAGGTCAGATGGCGGATTGTAGACTTTGCATTGTCTACATTAGACGTGTTTCGTGTAGTATGTTGTGCCTCTATGAAACCGCTTGTAGAATATAGAAAATATCTGTAGAGGAAGCATGGATAACGAAGGGCTATAGCTGAAAGGCCGAGGAATCGGAGTTCAGTTCCAGGCAGGGAAAAGTTATTTCTTTATTACTTCCAGACCGGTTGTGGGACCCGCCCGACCTCCTGTCCAGTGAGTTCCGGGGGCTCTTTATCCTGCGGGTAGAGCGGCTGGGGCGTAAAGCTGACCTCTCGCCTCCATTTAGTGCCGAGGTTAATGGAGATTTACCTCCCTTCCCCCATACGTCTTGATGGTGTGATATTTAACTACACGCAGGGACATCTGCAGGTTTTTACCGTGTAAATAGAGGAGATTGACTATGGATCTTGAAAATATTTGAGACTTGGGTGAATTCTGCAGTAAATAACATTAGATATATAAAAAGTTAAAAGGTCATATTGGGTTTTAAGAGGTGTAAAAGTATTCATATTTCGCAACACAACGTTATGAAGGTCTGTAATGGATGTAGAGATATTCAAACTAGGCGTCTGTCATGGGTGATTTTCTCAGTGAACCCATATGAAACCGTAATAACCATTTCTCGACATCTCCTCCAGCAACATTGATACAGTTGTCCCGTCGCTTTACCAGTGCGTCGAAACCCGCAACATAGACATCTTTTGACTGTTGTCTCAGTCAATTCCGCACCTGGTCGGACATCATCTGTGACTTTCGAACGTCTTGAGGAAATTTCTCGACCCAGTTACTCTACAGACACTTCACACAATAAACAGGAAACATTTCTTTATGAATATCCTTTAAATTGAGTCCCTTTGCCCACAGAAGACGCCCAAAAGAAAGCTGCCTTTGGGTAGTAGAGTCCTCAAGCACGGTCGCCATTTTGACTACCGAAACCAGCCTCTGAACATGCACATGCGCTTCTGTTACCTAGATTGTCATGAAGCTGGACTGTGCTGCTACCTAGTGATAACATATCCTGTTACATCCATTACAGCTGTTTTAATTCCATTTGTGTCTTATTTATTGCCTCTGCCTCGTGGTTGTGTGTTGCCCATTCGCAACTTCTTTGCGTCTCTCCAGTAAGCAGAGGGTGCCGGTGGTCCGTAATATGAAGATACGTAGTTGTGTGTTGGCCAGGCATTCCTCTCTGCCGGACTGACTAATGTCACAAGATCCAGTATCCGTGTGGGGTCTGGACTGTGCTTCTCTGTTCCTTCACCTTGCCACATGAGGAACCGTATAACTTTAACCCTTTCCCTGCTGCTCTCGAGATATCTCGCGTAAAATCATTCTCGCTTCTTCGACTCAGCGAAAGAAACTTTCTTACTATCGCTTACACACCTAAAGCTATTTGTTTGATATATGAGTATCTCACTGTGATGACCATAAAGATGGTTCTCCTAGGATATAGGCAAGACTACAGGGCGCCGTGTCTTAAAACGTAATCTTCTAATGATTTACGGTTTCGTATTCCTAGAAATATAAGATTTGAGGTTTTCATGGCGGCGACTATGAAGAATGCCGTCTTTTGGGATGTGGCGCCATGTAGATATTGTGTAAACCGACGTTTCGAAGGATTATCTAGAAAATATTTGAACCTCAATGTCTCACAACCCTATTGGCCACCACGGCCTCTTACAGGAATAGCTTTAAGGTAAGAAAAAGAAGGTAAACTTATCCCTGTAACAGCCCTTGAAGGCCCGTAGGGTTGTGAGACGACGAGGCTCCCACATTCTCTAGACAGTCGGCTCACAGATGGCGGTGAGGTTAAGTAGAGCTATCCCTATAACAGGCCGTGGAGACCCATAGGGTTGTGAGACGTCGAGGCTCCCACATTTTCTCTAGACAATCGGCTCACAGATGGTGAGGTTAAGTAAAGCTATCCCTGCAACAGGCCCTGAAGGTCCATAGAGTTGTGAGACGTCGAGGCTCCCACATTTTCTCTAGACAATCGGCTCACAGATGGTGAGGTTAAGTAAAGCTATCCCTGCAACAGGCCCTGAAGGTCCATAGAGTTGTGAGACGTCGAGGCTCCCACATTTTCTAGACAATCGGCTCACAGATGGCGGTGAGCTTGTCAGCCTTAAGCGCCGGCCGCCCTTTACTCCCAGGAAGATTAGATGTACACTGAAAAGCGATTAACTTTAATATTTTCCACTCTTGTCGCTCTAAGAATAATTCGTTTGTTGTTTATAACGTGCAATTTTGTCACCAGAGAGTATCAATGTCCAAACTGTTTGTCAGAGAATATGAAGCTGCGACTGACCGGCAAGTAATTTGATTATGTGCTCAACGCAGTTGTGTTTCGAACTTTATTGGAGATACCGCGTCAATTGAACTGATGAAGGGCTCTCGCGCTGTTTGTCATGTATATGGCTGACTGAGAGAATTACCACTGATCACAAAACCGGATTCTCGAAATCTTCCGAAAGCCACATTTTTGTGTAATTCCATTTGAGTATATACTCACGGCTGAAGCTGTCTTAGTCGCTGACGCTTCTGAATTACTTACTTACTTACTCATGGAGCTGAGCCCTTCTTGAGGAGCCGCCAATTGTACAGCTACTCAAGAATTTCCCAGCATTTTATGGACCCCGAAGGTTTATCACCGTGTTCACAAGAGCCTTCCACTGCTCCCTATCCTGAACCAGATCAGTCCAGTCCATACCACCCCATCCTGTCTCTGTAAGATCAATTTTAATATTGTCCACCCTCTTAAGTCTTGGTCTTCTTAGCGGTCTCTTTCCTTCTGGCTTTCCCACCAATATCCTATATGCATTCCTTTTCTCCTCCATTCGTGCTACATGCCCTACCCATCTCATCCTCCTCTACTTGATCATTCTAATTATACTTGGAGAGGAGTACAAGTTATGAAGCTCCTCTTTGTTCAGTTTTCTCCAGCCTCCTGTCACTTCATCCCTCTTCAGTCCAAATATTCCCCTCAACACCCTGTTCTCAAACACCCTCAGTCAATGTTCCTCCCTTAATGTCAGAGACCAAGCTCCACACCCATACAGAACCACAGGCAAAATTATGGTTTTTTATATTCTTTACGTTCCAAAAATACTCGGTTCGAAATCTGAGCCTCGATACTCTTTACTGAGGGTTTTCGTGTTCTTACTCAGCCCTACAGACAAATCCCGGCCGAGTACCTATAATTAGACCACGAGCAGACCCACCTCCTTTGGAGCTCGTCGTTCGCGATCATAGAATCGTCAGACGCCCATAATGTGATTTACTACTTCCATCTTCGTGAAATAAAGTAAAAATAAATAAAATTCCAAGTTTCAACGCTTAAGATTATTTCTCGTTACTGAAAGCAAATCTGTTTTACAAACATCCCATTTACTGAAGCTGTAGATACAAAAAAGACAAGCGAGGAGAACAAATAAACATTCTGGTTGTGTTGAAAACTCTTAACCTGTTCATTATGTAGCATGCTGTGACGTGGGAGGCTGGGAACAGTAACAAGTGCCGTGCTTTGTTTTGCTACTGCCAGAGAGGCTGTGGCGGCATAGGGCTTCACATACTTCTGCTGCGAGATACAAGAACGTAAGCCCAATAACAGAATAAGCCCTCCTCTGTATCCTGTGTATACATGAAGTTCTGTGTATACAGTATATGGGGTGACCGGACAGTGTCGAGCCGGTCTGACAGCGGGTTCAGAGCGCAAAGGGACGCCAACTGACGGCTCAGTGGCTTAACGCGGACCAGCAGTTGATATTGACTCCAAGGTGGAGACCCCTCTTTGAGCTATAATTACTCTCTCAGCTGATTTAAGAAACTTTCTGTATTTTATGGAACCTGAAAGTTTATTACGCTGGTCCGTGTGGTCCTAAGTCAAGAACTGAGGCCGCGCCATAGCTCAAGCGGTTAGTCAGTCGCTGGCTTCCCACCGCGGCGGCCCGGGTTCGATCCTGGGTCTGGTCAGGTGGGATTTGTGTTGGACAAAGTGGCGCTGGGGCGGGGTTTCTCCGAGTACTGCGGTTTCCCCTGCCAATCTTCATTCCATCTAATTCTCCATCATAATCACCCGGGGCAGGCTACAATAGGCCAATCAGTGGCCGCCTTGCCGAGTGGACCCAGTTGGACTCCACCCCCCACTAAGCGAATTTAATTTAAAGAGGCAAGAAATGTCTTCTCTCGCTCGAACTCTGGGATCGTTGGTTCGAAGGCATGAATGTCTATATGCGTGTATTCTGTGTTTGTGCTGTCCTGTGTGCAGCGACGGGCTGATCACTTCTCCAGGGCTTCTACGGACTGTGTAAAAATGATTACGGAACTGCTAAGAGGCCGGAGCCCAACAAAATTCTGTAGAGCGTGTGATGAAAATGAATGAAGGTTCATTACCATGTTCATAGGCTTATGATATCACCTTGCTGTCTGTCCGTCAGTGTATCCCCCACACATTTTTATTGGGAGGCTTATGAGATGACCTTGCTGTCTGTTTGTGTATCCTTTTGTGTATGTCTGTGTATCCCCTCCAGTTTCTTAGGCTTATGATAACGCCTTGCTGTCTGTCCGTCCGTGTATCCCCCACAACTTTTTTATTGGGAGACTTATAAGATCACGTTGCTGTATGTATGTGGCCCCCCTAATTTTTTCGTTTTCTGTGCAGTTCGTGTCGTATCAAAGGAAAGAACGTGGTTAATTCTTCACAGAACTTGTTTAAAAATATGTTTTAGTTATTATCTTCCAGTCAGTGCCTAAGTCTTCATAGTGTTTTGTTCTCTTTAGATTTTCCAAATAAAATTCTCTATGTATTTAATCAGTACAGTTAAAGTATAAATATTTGTGTTTCTGCAAACTGTTCTACTTAGTTGTTTCAGAGCTACCTTCGAGATGTCCTGAAACTGATTTAGATGAAATGTAAACCCGCGTTTTCTTAGAAAATTTGTCATATCCCGTGAATATAGAGGGAAACGTAATAAAAAAAATTATCTTTACCAAATTTAAAGTTTGAGGGTAAAGGTAAAGCTGTCCCTGTGCTTATTTAATTGTGCCATTAGGACATATGGAGGGAATGCATGTAATAGATTCACGATTTTCTAGATTTCATCACTAGTTGCAAGTGAGTGGTGAGCTTCACGCCCCGGCTGCTTTACCTCTTGGTGTCTATTGGATAGCAGGCTGGGTGAACCTCAGAGCCCATCGCTATACCGACTGAGCTACCGAAGGAAGGCAAATAATTTAAGAGATAACAATCTGCTTGAATATTTGTTTTCTCTTCATATAGATCTAATGTTCTCCCTGAAATGTATCTGAGAATATTTTTCTTTTGATAGATTTGATAACGAAATACACCAGAGAGAAATTCACTGTTATCTGTAGAATTGAATAGAATCAGATGAATTGTGTGCTGCAAATTTAGGCCTATGGAATGAAAATAGAAAAAATGGCGGGGGTACACGCAGACATCAAGGCGATGTCATAAACCTAACAAAAATGGGCAGGGGCGGATCACAGACAGCAAGATGATCTCATAAGCATAAAAAATAAGGAGATATACATAGATGGTAGAGGAGACCTCTGAGCTAAATTAGGCAAAAAGTTTCCCGCCCAAGTAGTTTCTGACNAAATGGTAGAGGCCTTGCGATGAGCTGATCACCCGCCCAAGGAGTCCTACCGAATGTGTAAGATCTAGAAAAACCGAAGTGAACGGACAAGTTCATGAAGGTAGGCCTAGGCCCACTGGGGCTGTAGTGCCAAGGAAAAAAAATACATAGATGGACAGATACAGGCGGATCACAGACAGCAAGGTGATCTTATGAATCTCCTTTCATTTTTTCAAGTTAAGGAAAATGTAAGGCTAGCAACCTCACCGCCATCTGTGAGCCGATTGTCTAGGAAATTTGGGAGCCTCGACGTCTCACAAGCATTTAGGCCTCCACGGCCTGTTACAAGCTAAACATATATCACGTTGGATCTAAGATGCCGAGAGCGCTGAGTCTGGAGGCGAGTGTCTTCCCGGATGTAGTTAATTTTTTTATTTTTTGGTGTGGGGTGAAACTGAGTCCACTTTGTGCGTCTGCCACTAATTGACCTATTGTAACAGCGCCGGGTGGAGCAAGTCGGTGTAATGAGAATTGGCAGGGGAAACCGAAGCACTCCCCAGTGCCAGTTTGACCACCACAAATCCAACATGACCAGACCTGGCCTCGAACCCGGGCCATCGCGGTGGGAAGCCGGCGACTAACCGCTTGAGGTATGGCACGGCCCTTCCCGGATGTGATGCCATGCACTTCGGCAGAAATTCACTGAGACTGCAGAGGAACGCCGGTGGAGTTGTGCCGTAGTGCGCGGCGTTTTGTTTTGTGTGTGTCAGCAGGAAACTGCTAAAAGAGATGTGGGCCGGATGATGATAGCTGGAATTTCTATAGTGCTGTATGGAATGAATTACCCAAATACACTCATCGTATCCCCTACCATTTGGGTTAAGTCCAAGAGCGTTTTCATCATCGACCCCGTCCGTTGCCGGATTTTTTTTTTTTTTTTTTTTTTGCTGACGTTCGCTGCGTACGGATATTTCCTTCCCTCTTTACGACCTCTCGACGTGGGATCCTCCCTATTCCCGTATCAACCAAATAAAGTCAACCATATCAGTAGAACTATACTGTGTCTGAGTCGTATTTGAGGTTGCGTAATCATCAGGCAGTGACGTGTATAGTTACGTCATCATAATATTACTAGATTCTGTGTTCTACCTATTGTCACTTGTATGAGTGTGAGTATAGACGGAGTCTGAATCGGTAATTGGATTTATTGAACGCTTAAGAGATCGTAAATACAAGCACCAATAGCGCTGTCGCTAATTCACACACTCTACAATTCATTACAGCAAACACTGAATCTTCTCAGTTTGCTGTATCTTCACAGGTTATCGCCTGGTAACGGCTTCAACGCCTTAGCTTCCGTGTTGACGTTCATACTTGTTGGCAACTGTCTCACTACTAACTAAACTCTCAACTTGTCTTGCTTATAACACCTCGGCACGGACAGCACAAAAACACATCTCCCAGCAGTTTTCTATTGTTGCGTGAAGTATCTGTTGCATAGAGAACACCGCTTCCCGCAGCCCTGATATTGTTTGACGTTACTGCGGACGTGAAATGTTCATGTGTTGTTTACTGTGTACACTGATAAGTTGTTTACTGTACCATAACCTAGTAAGGGCTCACTGCATGCCAAAACATTGTGACAATGGCTGGAAGCCGGAATAATGGAGCCAGAAGAAATTGTCCTCTGCTAGGTAACAGTTAAATAAACGCCCTTCCCTCCACAACAACGAAAAAGAACTCTGGTCCCGAGCCTCAAGGGGCTTGGCGCCAAGAAGAACTGATTCGCGGTAAGCCGCCAATCGTAAAGTAATTCTGACTCTGTCAGACAGTAAAATATGATCATGAGTCCCATGGGACTCTGAACCAAAAACCACTGTGCCGGTGAGGGCCAGCAGAAATGTAACAGGCTATCAGTTGCAGTGAGTAGTAGTTGATGGCCAGTGAGAGTCAGTAATTGTCAGTGTGAGCCAGAGGTGGCCAATAACAGCTAGTTAGTAATCAGCGATGGCTAGTGATGCCACAAGTTGAGGATAGACAGCTGAGGATCAGTTGTGAGATCATAAATTCAGCAATGACGTAAGCAAAGACATTGAGAACTGTTACTAAGCAACGACCAGCGAAGATAGATTGAGACTTAGCGTGTGCAGTAGTAGTTTTAATGTGTAGCTTTAGCGGCAGTGTTATAATTTTCTGTAATTTTGAATTATTAGAGGCCAGGAGATCTAATTAGCATTCCAAAACCCCGCTTCTTGTCACTGACACGCAACAATATGATGGTTACTGAATTTATCATACACGGGATCTCGTTGAACACACAGGACATTTCTTCCACGAGGTTGTCCACACTGTCTCAGATGTTTTGGACAGAGTATACCTGTAAAATAAACGAGGAAATACGAAAAGTGTGGAAACATTTAGAAGCGAACCGAGAGTGGTTGGCTGGAAGTAAGAGCCAGGGAAAGAAAATTGTTTTAACAGGAAGAAAGTAAACAAACTCAGTGTAGACACACAGTGGTTGAAACGTTTATTTAGTTGGTGAGTGTTGCGAAGTTTACTTGTGGTTGGTATGTCACTTGTTTCCCTCGTTGCAGACGCTTCTGATGAAAGTTTCTTGGCAGGATCCACGAAGTGAGATGCGTGGCTGTCATTGCGGCGGTGACTATGGAGATTACTGTCTTCTGGGATGTGTGACGCCGTGTAGTTTCATCAAAATTTACTGAAATTTCAGAATAACTTACGGTCATTGTCTTGAGGATAGATGTTCCTCTGCAACGTCGGTACCGTTCTCAGATACTGTATTAAAATTATCATTGTCAGTTTTTTTTCTCACGTACTTCCAGATCCACTGGACATTATCACCCTGACATATTTAATATTACAGAAACATGTGAAGTAAAGGAATAATCGAGCCTGTAAAGGTAAAGGCTCCGGTCACGGTAGCCGAGCGGTCTAAGGCATGAACTGTCTTCGCTCGCTCGGAAGCCGGGATCGTGGGTTCGGATCTGTTTCCTGTGAGGTACGGACTGAATTCTTATATATTATTCTTATACACTGCCGGTCACGGTAGCCGAGCGGTCTAAGGCATGAACTGTCTTCGCTCTCTCTGACGCTGGGATGGATGTTTGGTGTGTGTATGTGTTTATTCTGTGTTTGTGTTGTCCTGTGTTTAGGTACAGTCCTTGCGACGGGCTGATCACTCGTCTATGGAGTACTACCTTCTGTAAAATGATCATGAAACTGAGAAATCAGAAGCCAGGGCCCAAGGGGCTGTAGAATCAGTGGAAAAGGGTAAAGGTAAAGCTGTCCCTGTGCTTGTCTAATTACGCACTACGCCATGAAGGCGTATGGGGAATGGATGTGTAGATCCGCATTTTCTTGACCTCGGCGTTAATTGGAGGTGAGTGGTCAGCTTCACACCCCTGCCGCTTTACCCCCGGAGAAAGAGCCCCGGTACCCATTGAATAGGTGGTCGGGGAGACCACAGAGCCGGTTTGACGACGTGGAGAAGAGAAAATTCTTGACCCTACTTTGACTGGAACTCCGACCCCTCAGTCATCCAGTCAGTAGCCAATCCCTATACCGACTACGCTACCCCGATAATCGAGCTTGTACTTATAAAATATACCATCGGTTTCTTGTTCGTGTCTGTATCTTACTTCAGTTATGCTTAGTTTAAATGCAAATAACTCCACAGTACTGAACGTACTGATTGTTCCATGTAACATAAATTCAGGTTCGCGAAGATATGAACGTTACTTCTAAGAACGTCGCAGTTGTGAAGGACTGGTCTGCGTGTCTGCCCGAAATCCCAAAACACAAGGGGAATTGGAAGAGAAAGGAAGTTGGGAGGGCAAGAGAGATTAGAAATCTTTAACTTAGCCCCTTTCCAGGAATAAGGAGTTCGAACAATAGGAACCCAGGAGGGAATTCCTTATACATGAGTGACTGACTTCTTTTATATTATATAGAAAAAGTTTGAGAGGGTTTTGAAAGATTGTTAACAGTAATTTATTTGGGACAAAGTTGTAGGATAATGGGCGCCAGCCTGCTTGAAAATTGAAGGAGTAATTGGCACTTTGTTTGGACAGTGTTGTTACATGCAATCTTCTGAACCAGGCATCGTCCCTTTACCCCATTTCATTTTGTTCTGATACATAATCCTTAGGTCTTAACAAGTCAGATTCAAACCCTTGCATAGAGAAGATAATTTTTTTCTTGCGTTTCTTATCCTGTGAAGGTTTTATAAAAACTGTATGTCACGGTATGATCAAGTTCCTCTAATAATGGAACTTCTA
Organism: Cryptotermes secundus; assembly: GCF_002891405.2. Taxonomy (NCBI): domain Eukaryota; kingdom Metazoa; phylum Arthropoda; class Insecta; order Blattodea; family Kalotermitidae; genus Cryptotermes; species Cryptotermes secundus. The sequence continues at coordinate 278,314 of NW_019733847.1, read as the reverse complement.
AAATATTATCTGTATATGTAGAAGCGCTACCACATTTTCTGAGTAGTGGGTCTGGAACGGGGTCCACTCAGCCTCGTGAGGATAATTGAGGAGCTGTTTCAAGGAAATAGCGGCTCCGGCCTAGAGAACCGAGATTAACGGCCATGGGGATTCGTTGCGCTGACCACGCTACACCCTCTATCCATTAAAGTTGGCACTAACTTCACCGACAAGCGGCGGTCGCTCGATCGGTATAGTTCACTTACGGACTACAGGCCACGGAGTTATTTTTTGTTTGTGTGTAGAAGGTTTTGTTTCGTAACTTGCATCTTTCGCCAAATATAATGATCAAGTCTAGAAAGATGAGGTGGACAGGGCATGTAGCACGCATAGGGAGAAGAGGGGAAATATAAAATTTTGGTCGGAGAGCCATAAGGAAAGAGACCACAGGTAGACCTAGACATGGATGGGAGGATAATATTAAGATGGGTGTAAGAGAGATAGGATGGGGTAATATGGGTTGGGTCAGGATAAAGACAAGTTAAGGGCTTTTGTGAACACGGCAATGAAACTTCGGGTTCAAGAAAATGTTGGGAAATTTTTGAGTAGCTGAGCGACTGGCGGCTTCTCAAGACAGACTCAGCCCCATGGAGTAGGTTACATAGAAGGTTTAATCGTCCTCGTTGAAAATTATCTGCAATGCATTTATTTCAGTTCAAATCCCATAATGGTCCAACGAAACTGGAACTAAACACCCTGCAATGGACATAATGGCCCCAGGCAGGCTGGTCTAGGTGTAACGGTGTAGATTTGTATTCGAGAGGTACTCAGTTCGAATCGTGACCGGGTCACTGGATATACTAACTGAGATTTTTCGTGGTTTTCCCCCAGTACCTTCAGTCAATTCCCGGGGCGGTACCTCGACTTGGCCACAAGCAAATCCTTTCCAATGCAGTGTCATTCACCTGTCACCATGCAGTCCGACGCTGTGTAGTCTTGATGCTGAAAAAGCACCCGTTAAATAACACGAAATGTAGTAATTGTTCCTGTTAGTTTTTAGCCGTATCCCTTTAACTTGATTTTTTTAAATATTTAAAAAGTTTTAAACGTTAAAATCTTTCTCTATTCGTTACCACGGAATCGTATCTACCGAGCCGTTGCGTAGGAACGATACGCGAGGATGCGCATACAGGCACACAGACTGATGGGAGGGATTTATGAAGTACGCCGCTTAGGTGGGTTCAGGTGGCATGATAATGGCTTTTCCTGTCTCCGGAAAGACACCGTACGGTTTCAGTACCACGGACATATAAAAGAAAAGTCAGAATGAAAGAATAATTGAAGTTTGAAATAAGAATTGTTCTACAAATTTTGAATTAAATTCCGATCACAGAGAGGCCGCGCCATAGCTCAGGCGGTTAGTCGGCGGCTGCCCGCCGCTGCGGCCCGGGTTCGAGCTCAAGTCAGGTTATGTGGGATTTGTGGTGGACAAAGTGTCACCGCGGTACGTTTTCTCCATATACTTCGGTTCCCCAACCAATTCTCATTCCACCGACTGCTCCACATTCATCATCATCTATCGTGCGGGGCTGGTACAATGGGCCAGTTAGTGACTCACGTACCAAGTGGACTCAGTCTCACCCCACCCCAAGATAAAAAAACAACCGATTCAGGCGCACTGTCAGTTCGTCTTTCGGAGAAACTTAAAATTCTTCGTCTTCCTCTTTCCTTGATGGATATCAAGAAAATAAAAGCTAAAGAAAGGTAAAGGCATCCCTGTAACTGGCTGCGGAGGCCCATAGGGTTGTGAGACGTCGAGGCTCCCACATTTTCTAGACAATCGGCTCACAGATGGCGGTGAGGTTAAGTAAAGCTATCCCTGTAACAGGCCATGGAGGCCCATAAGGTTGTGAGACGTCGAGGCTCCCACATTTTCTAGACAATCGGCTCACAGATGGCGGTGAGGTTAAGTAAAGCTATCCCTGTAACAGGCCATGGAGGCCCATAAGGTTGTGAGACGTCGAGGCTCCCACATTTTCTAGACAATCGGCTCACAGATGGCGGTGAGGTTAAGTAAAGCTATCCCTGTAACAGGCCATGGAGGCCCATAGGGTTGTGAGACGTCGAGGCTCCCACATTTTCTAGACAATCGGCTCACAGATGGCGGTGAGGTTGTCAGCCTTACTCGGCGGCCGCCCTTTACTCCCATGAAGATTCCTGGTACTCATTTCTGTCAGAGGCTTAGTCGAATCCAGTGCCAGTGATCTCTTCTGAAATCGAACTCCCGACTTTCCGGCTTGTAGCATAGTGCCTCAACGAAGCACGCTGCCGCATGCCGCGTTCTGTGGAAGTGTTTAACGTTTCCTTACATGTACGGACAGAGGCGCACTGGAGTACCAGAAGTGGCCCTTGAATCCAACCGTTCAGTAGAGGAGGCAACTCACAGCTTGCATCCCACTGTTGCATGTAACTGTTGTTTATACGAACCAATACGACGATGATTGCTTTCGGTGCTCAGTGATCACCATGCACAGCTCATGTTATCACCATCCGTCGTGGGATGGGTAATAAAATGGTTATGGTTTATCAACCATCCCTCCGGTCATATCTTCTCACAATCCGGCCTGTGATTCTGGATAATGGAGGGTCAGTGTGAGTTTAGCTCCGTGTTTGTAATTATTGTGTGTGCGTCGGGGTGATAGTTTCAGGCTGATAGCGACGGGCTAAGGGGTGAACAGTGAACAGTCGGGGTTCATTTACCAGCAGAGACAAGAGAATTTTCTGTACTCCGGCTCTATGGCGCATCCAGTCTTCTATGTAATGGATACCGAGGGCTCTTTCTTTGGGGTTAATACGGATTGGACGTGAAGCTGATCGCTTATTTCCATCTAGTGCCTAGGTCAAAAATTGTGTAGCTGTACCTCCACTCCCTCATACGTCTTCATGGCGTGGTGCTTAATTAAATAAGCACAGGGACAAATTTACGTCTTTACAGTCTCTGCTGCCTTGTTGAGGGAGAATGAATCATTGAATACGTGAACAGGATAGGGAAATAAATTTAAAATTATCTACTCTACAAAGCAGGGTACATAATACTTTGTGCAGTCAGTCTTTATGGAAAAATATCGCACTGTTATTTGGATACCGGAACGTCCCGAAAATATAATGCAGCAGCTTTCTGACTATGACGCAGCCTCGTGCTGATAGTAGATGGAGTATACGCCCGATAGCCAGAGTGGTGAAATCAGACGTTCATTGCTAGGCAACGACTCAGTAAACGCATTCCTGCGGCGACGAATACGCGAGCAACCATCTTGTATCTTCCTTTGCTATGAAACGCCTCTGTAAACACGCCTCCAAAAAATATATAGTCTGTGTTCTCTGCATGGTCCGTGCAAAGTGTTTGTAGAAGAGAATTCAGTTGAGGCCGTTCAGTGAAGATTCGAGTTTCGAGACATACATGTATGTCTGGAGTGGGGTTCGAAGTCACGATCGTAGAGTTCGAGCGATATTACGCGCCTTAGGGATCGGCCTTTCCTCCATTTTACGGAGACTAATTCCAGATCTTCTAGCGTTTGACGGGATATAATAACCCTTTGTTATTGATTAGCAGCGAGCGTACTAGCGCTCGGGCCCAAAGGACACACCCACGCTCAGCGTAACTCATGCTGCTTCAAGCTTTGGGATCTCGAAAACCTATCTAACTAAAAGTCAGCTTAACTGTGTATAGCAGCTGATGATGTTGATGGTAATTCCAGGGGCATTGGAAAAGAAGACAGAACACTCCCATTAGACCTGACCTAAAACACAGGTCCCTACCCCCGTCACGTCATGATGTTATTCACAGGCGAGGGCAGAGCGTGCGCGCGCCTCAGTGACTGTCACACGGAAGTCGCGGTGAGGCTTCTCATCAGTTAGCTTTGTGAGTTGTGTAAATAGGCACAGAGGGTTGATCAGATACGTTGGGGATGTGACAGGGTTGGTCTCTTCCTATTCAGTAGCGTTTGATTGCTGTTTCCTTATGCTTGCTTCTTTTTACTCGTATTCTTATGACGATTATGATTTTTCAGGTAAAAGTAGTACAAGGTGAAAGTGAAGTCGTGTCCCGGCCGCTTTAACCCCAGTGCCCATGTTCTTTATTTGCATGTACATTTACATTTATATGTAGACCAACCTGTTTGCTATATATCGTAGGTTTACTTATCGACGCTTCTAGTAGTTAACGTAGTCTCTAATGGTGGGAGGATTAGTAAGAGATAATGACTTGGAAGGATGCGATACTGTCCGGACATTTGCCTGGAAGACTGAGGAAATCCACGAAGAATATCAAATAAACCCCCTGGCTTTAGTCCGTAAGCGAACTATACCGACCGAGCGACCGCCGCTTGTCGGCGTAGTTAGTGCCAACTTTAGCGGATAGAGGGTGTCGCGTGGTCAGCGCAACGAATCCCCACGGCCATTAATCTCTGTTTTCTAGACCGGAGCCGCTATTTCCTTGAAATAGCTCCTCAGTTATCCTCACGGGGCTGAGTGGACCCCGTTCCACTACTTCTCAGAAAATCTAGTAGCGCCGGGAATCGAATCCGGGACCTCTGGATCTGTAGCAAGGAACTCAGACCACTAGACCACAGGGGCGGTCATGAAGAATATCATAATGATATTGAGTGAACTCACTCCATGGAGTTGAGTTCTTGTTGAGAAGCCACCAGTCGCTCAGCTACTGAAGAATTTCTTGCGATTTTATGGAACCTGAAGTTTCATTACCGTGTTCACAAAACCTCGCCACTGGTCCCTATCCTGAGTCCGTACCGTCATGTCATATATATCTTAAGATACATTTTAGTATTATCCCATCTACGTCTAGGTAATTCTAGTAGTTTCTTCTGGTTTTGTCACGGAAACTCCTATATGCAATCTTCTTCTCCCCATTCGTGCTACATGCACTGCCCATCTCATCCTCCTTGACTTGGTCATTCCCGTCACTTCATCATAGGAACATGGACTGAGGCTGTTGAGAATATTTAGACCGACGAGAGATGAAGTGACAGGAGGTTGGAGAAAACTGCATAATGAGGAGCTTCATAACTTGTACTCATCTCTAAGTATAATTAGAATGATCACGTCAAGGAGGATAAGACGGACAGGGTATGTAGCAACAATTGGAGAGAAGAGGAATGCACGTAGGATATTGGTGGGAAAGCCAGAAGGAAAGAGACCACTGGGAAGACCAATACGTAAGTGGGTGGACAACATTATAATGGATCTTAGAGAAAGAGGCTGGGATTGTATAGATTAGAATGAACTGGCTCATGATAGGGACCAATGGGTGGCTCTTGTGAACACATAAAATGCTAGGAAGTTCTTAAATAGCTGCAGAATTGTCGGCTTCTCAAGAACGGCTCAGCTCCATGAGTGAGCGAATCTGTAGTGTTGCTGTATAAGCTCTGGTTGGCAGTTGGGACTCACGATTGAAATGTGACTGCCACCGGAAACCACATTTACAGTTGTTACGCCCATAGTCCCTCCCCGACCCCCGCCACCGCAATGTAGGCCCATAGGAGCTTATGGGTGTTGCATAGACAGATGCGATAGAGATCAGACTGCATGCTGGAAGTGCTATGGGAGTACGTACACTTTGCACGGTTTGGTCTTCATGCTGTTCATCACAAGTTCGTGGCAATGAGTGGGCTTCAAGCCCTAGATCGGCTTTCGTGCAGTCTTCTGTGCCACTGTCAAGGGCTGGGCCGTAGCTCGGGCGAGTAGTTGCCGGCTTCCCGACCAAGGCAACACAGGTTCGATCCCAGGGATTTGTGATGGGCAGAGTGACACTGTTGAGTCTGGTTTTCTTCTGACAGTTGCGTTTCCCCCACTAGTTTTCTTTCCAATAATTGCTCTGTATTCATTAATTTTCTTATTATAGACCTTATGAAGGCTCAATGCTCATTTTTCCCCCCTTGGCACTACAGCCCCAGTGGGCCTGGGCCTACCTCCACCTACCGTTCACGTCGGTTTTTCTAGGTCTTACACATTCGGTAGGACTCCTTGGGCGGGTGATCAGCTCGTCGCAAGGCCTCTACCTGTACACAAACTAAACATCCATGCCCTGAGTGGGATTCCAACCCATGATCCCGGTTTCCAAGCGAACGAAGACAGTACATGCCTTAGATCGCTCGGCTACCGTGACCGGCTCTATGCTCATAGCGTCGTTAAATAATCAACATAAAAAGAAGAATGTCCTCTTCTGGGATGTGGCGCCATGTAGATATTGTGTGAACCGACGTTTCGGAGGAACGTTCCTCGAAATTCCTACCTCTTTCCATGCACGTTCTGACCCATAAAACTGTGTTTTCATTGTGAATTTGTTGAATGGAAGCGCAGATTTAACTGGAAGCTTTAGGTTGATAGCCGCTCACAGTGGCCGCGCGGTCTAATGTTGGCCGCACACCGGCGTGCGTCAAGACATGTAACAGTCAAGACACGATATCTCCGACATGACGCAAAGAAAGGAGCACAGTTGAAACGAATGAGATTATGAAAACCGCCGCACACCGGTCTGAGTCATGATGCTGACGTCAGCTTCATGCTGACGAATCACGAATGAAGCAAGACTGCGTCTTTTGTCTGATGTCTTGATGCTTGTCTTGACGCAGTTGGTGTGCAACCGCGCAAAGGCATGAATTGTCTTCGCCCGCTCGAACTCGCTGGGATCGTGGGTTCGAATCCCACTCAAGTCATAGATTTCTGTGTTTATTCTGTGTTTGTGTTAGGTAGCGGCCTCGCGACAGACTGATCCCCCGTCCAAGGAGTCCTACTGACTGTCTATGATTAAGAAAGTGAAATGAAACGAAGCGTTTCACAGACACCCTATGCTCGAAGTGGGAGCAACAGGAATGGAGATAGATCGATAGATAACGTTGATAATAAGAGATACTTTAATGTGTATGGACGCGATATGGTATTCATCTGTATCCCCAAATTTATATTTATCGCGAGACACGATCTCCCAAAACAGTTTACTGATCCCAGACTTTTGTTGTAGGCCTATTAACAATATTATGTCTTCTGCTTTCGTTTATTTAAATGTTAGCTCGTTGTTTGCGAAGTGAACGATAAATAACAAAATTTGTACTAGTACATTTACTCTAAATTTCATTACCAGTGGAATTTGGACCCTTTGCTGACCACTGTTGTCTACTTCCTTTGTCATTACGGCCAGAGAGTGGACAAGGGAAGGAATGTACAGTGGCTGAACGGGGTTTCCCCTATCGCTGCTTATACTGGTGTGTGGTTGGCTGTATTGTATATATCCTCCCTCCGGCTGTAATGTTTCTGCAGTGAAGTTCCATGTTTGAACTACGAGTACTAGTGTTTCGTTTGTTTGCGCCTGCGCGATGTAACAAAGTGTTTTGCAACTTGTATTTGGCCAAGTTTCAAAGCAAAAGAGGGAGAAAGAGAGAGAAAATATGGAGGGATATGGCATTTGCCGCATCTTCCTCCCTACACCTACTGCAAAAGGCTTGAAACATAGTCCCAATTTCTATTTTTTTTTTTCGAGGCAAATATTTGTGTTCACTCAGTCTGAGACAAATGCTGTCACCATTATACAACACGGTGACCAGTTATTTATGTTCCCTGCTACGGGCTGGACGACCGATAGATCGGAGTTCGAGTCCTTGTAGGATCAAGAATTTTCACTTCTCCATGTCGCCCACACTGGCTCTGGAACCCACCCAACCTCCTTTCCAATTAATACGTGGGGCTCTTTCCCGGGTTTAAAGCGACCGGGGCGTGAAGCTGACCCCTCACCTCCAATTAGTGCCGAAGTCAAGAAAATGTAGATCTATACATCCACTCCCCCATACGCCTTCATGGCGTAGTGCTTAGTTAAGCACAGGGACAACTTTACCTTTACATTTTCTCTACTCCACAGAGTCCAGTCCGGCTCGAGGACCCATTTAGCCTGCTATGGGATAGGTACCGAGGAGCTTTTCCCCTGGGTTAAAGCTGCAGGAACGTGAAGCTGATCATTCACCGGCATGTAGTGCCGAAATTAAGAATGGTGGAGCTATACTTCCACGCCTTTCATATATCTTGGTACAGTGCTTAATTAAAGCCGTGTCATAACTCAGGCAGTTAATTGCCGGCTTCCCACCCCGGCGGTCCGGGTTCAAGCCTAGGTCAGGTCATGTGGGATTTGTAGTGGATAAAGTGGCGCTGGGGCAGGTTTTATCCGAGTACTTCGGTTTCCCCTGCCAATCTTCATTCCACCAATTGCTCCACAATCACCCTCACCTATCATCTGGGGCTGGTACAGTAGGCCAGAAGTGGCCGCAGTACAGGGGACTTAGTCTCAGTCCACCCCAAGAAACTAACCACCGTACAGTCAGAATGGTATATATCCCACTCACGGGTATGTACAGTTGTGGCACAGACTGTCGTTTCCACGTCATTTATCATTTGTTTAAACAGCGCTCACTTGCAATAATCCTACAGTGAGAATATGAGAGGCCAAAGCTCTTCATAAACTTTATGGCTTTACTAAGCCACAGTTCCAAGATATCAGAAGGGTTTGATATAACTTTGCTCACAGAACTGTAAACGTGCCATGTAAATACGCTCTTGCAATGAACAGGTAAATAAACACATATGAATTATGTTTCATCTCTTGATTACAAAGATTACACTTTGTCTAAAACGTCTTCGATGATACGTCATACATGGAGTACGGAAGAGAAGTCATGAACCTTCAGTGGTACATCTAGTATGATCTTCTGGTTCCTGTCGTATTGTCACGTATAGGGGTAACAACAGACGGGGTCTTGGATTAGGCATTAGATTTATTGAACACTTATACACACAACTAATCGCTAATCTCCACACTTTACAAATCACGACAACACCCGCTAAGTCTTTTACAGCCTTCTGTGTCTTCAGCCGTTTCCTGGTAACGGCCTCTAACGGTGGAAATTCTTTAACTTCCGCACCCAAGTCCTCTTTTCACAATCTCGCATACATAACTAAGTTCAGAGTCAGAATTACTTTACGATTGGTACCAAGACCTTTGAGACCCACGACCATAACGAACATTTACTGTCATAGTCCTTACGTAACATCCTCTGTGAGGAGAAGATGGGTTTGTTGTTTACAGTTGCTGGTGGTGCTCTCCAGCGCAGGCATTCTCAGGTCCAAGTCCCTTGTATGCCTTCATGGCGCAGTGTTAATTGGTTAGCCACAGGGACGACTTTACCTCTTACCTTAAGTTTAAAATATTCAAAGTCAGTATGTGCACTAGTGACATGTTGATGTCTAGTTTCAAGCAAATCGGACAATAGATCCAAAGTTATTATGGAGAGACAGACACATTGGTGATTCTATGAGCTTGTCTTCCATTAAAGAACAAGGAAAGTATTCTGAAAGGCTAGAAAACCTGTGAGCGTACAAAATGACAGGTCACGTGACGTCTAGTCGTAACTGTGTAGGAACATGTGTGACATTATAATGTATTTCTTTGAAGTGTCATAAATAAGCCTTCAGTTGTGACAAGGATATTTCTTTGGTTTAGCCCGTACATATTAATGTACTGAGTCAATGGAATAACGGGTTGGCTAAGAGAGCCCAAATCCATAATTTTACGTAGTTTCTGAAACGTTATAATGCGCATCTAGGAATGCTCATTATGCCTCATTATGAGGTCACCTTGCTGTCTCTGCTCCCCACTAAATTATTTCGTTTACTTTGCGCTCCGTGTAATATCAAACGAAAGTAGGCGATTAGTTCTTTCCAGAACTACTTGTTTATAATTAAAATCTACTCCGTGTGGAACATTACGCAAAACAAAAACAAACTCCGCGGCATGTAGTCAGCAAGCGAACTATATCGACCGAGCGATCGCCGCTTGTCAGCGAAGTTAGTGCCAACTTTAGCGGATAGAGGGTGTCGCATGGTCAGCGCAAGGAATCCCCATGGCCGTTAATCTTGGTTTTCTAGACCGGAGCCGCTATTTCCATGAAGTAGCTCATCAGTTATCCTCACGAGGCTGAATGTACCCCTTTCCAGACCCACTACTTCTCAGAAAATCTTGTAGCGCCGGGAATCGAACCCGAGATCTCTGGATCTGTAGCCAGGAACTCTTGCCACAGAGACGGTCCCTTTTATCTTAATTTCTTTCTGTGTCACTTCATATTATATGAGGGTACTCTGAGCACTGCTGTGGATATTAGCACGTAAATCTGTGTGCTGCGTTATTGGAAGCGGACCGTTTGGCAACGCTGTAGCCGTTCAGAGCCTGTTCCGTAGGACTATGCAATCTGCACGACATCAGTGGCGCTGCTGTGGGACGAACGGTTCTAGAACCCGGAATATGGGTCGAAGCGGTGCTTGCGTTTTCGCAGTTTGGTGAAGCTCTGCCCCACCCTCCCCCAAACGCAACTACGGAAGTCGAAATACTGTATTGCTAAGGTGAGCCGTGTTGCCAGATGGTGCCCACAGTCTTTGCTGTGCACTAAAATTATTATGGTCGCCATGCAAGGTGTTCTGTAGAAGGGGGTGGAGGAGGTGGAGGTTGTGGGTTATCACGGGGGGGGGCGAGAATTTCTACCTAAAAGCAGGCATGGAAGCGAAATCTTCACTCTTATTGTATTGTATTGTATTGGAGAGGGCGGGTTTCCCCGTGCACTTAGACCAACTGTTGGTCCATTGTGCGTCCCCCTATGATATTGTACCAGTCTCTATTCCCTACCGGTACTGGTGATTGCCATCAGTCCCGACTCAGCCAGAGAGTTCGGCCTCCACTGGCTCAGCGGTATCTCGATGCTTCCCCCATCTACCAGAGGCGTTAGAGACTACTATTGGGCAGGAAATGTCCTGAATTTGGCTCAGTGGTCCCCTTGGGACATGAGGTTCTTTTACGTGCTGTAAAGCTACGACACGGGACCCACGGCTTAAAGTCCCTCCCGGAAGACTTGTTCCCTGAATTTTTCCGCCCTTAAAAATTCCACGACCTCCGCCGGGTTTGAACCCGCATGCTACGAGTCATGAGGTGGGAATGTTACCCCTAGACTACGGAGGCCGCTTTCTTCTCTCTTAACTAACTTATTCCATGAGCTGAGCCCTTTTTTTGAGAAGCCGCCAATTGTGCAGCTACTCAAGAACTTCCAAACATTTAAGGAACTCGAAGGTTCATTACGTGTTCACAAGAGCCCTCCACTGGTCACTATCCTGAACCAGAGTAATCCAATCTATACCACCCCATCCTGTCTCTCTAAGATCCATTTTAATATTATCCTGCCACCTACGTCTTGGTCTTCCTGATGGTCTCTTAACTTAAAAAAAAAGTTGTCTCTAGTTGTCCCTGTGCGTAAATAATTAAGCACTCCGCCATGAAGACGTGTGGGGGGGGGAGTGGAGGTATAGCTTCAATACTCTTCATCTCAGCACTGGATGGAGGTGAATTAGTTAAGCACAGGGAGGTAATTGTGTTGAGCGGGCAGAGAGGAGGTAGCCCCACAGATGAGTGGTGGGAGGTAATGGAATGACCTCGAGAGGTCAAGAAAAATGTTGCCGACTATAGGAACCAATTTACATACGCTTGTCAATATGACACATGTTTGCCAACCTTCCCCAGCCCTTATTCCAACACAACGAAACATAAATACCAATCAGTAACAAGGGAAAGGGGGGCTTGATGTGGGAGGCCAAGGCCCGACATCGGGCTGTTGCGCCATAGAAGAAGAAGAAGAAGAAGAAGAAGAAGAAGGGAAAAAACAAAAGACAGAAAAGAGAAATAACAGTACGGACCTTCCTGCAGTCAACACTTTCTTACGAAAGAGCGTCGCAAACCCGTTTTGTATAAGATATTTTAACACATAGCTAATCATCAATTTGAAATAAACCCCTGGTTTTAATCTTAATTTTAAATTAATTTCTTTGGATATTTTTGGACCGAAGAGGGATGAAGTGACAGGAGGCTGGAGAAAACTGCATAATGAGGAGCTTCATAACTTGTACCCTTCTCCAAGTATAATTAGAATGATCAAGTCAAGGAGGATGAGGTGGGTAAAGCATATAGAACGAATGGGGTGAGGAGGAATGGATATAGGATATGCTGGGAAATTCTTGAGTAGCTGCAGATTTGGCTTCTCAAGAAGGTCTGAGCTCCATGAGTGAGTAAGTACCTTTGGCTATATTAGTCGATATGCCTACGAGCTAGGCGGCTGAAGAGTCTATTCCCTGAAGACTATGAGATTTTTCTCTTCTCCACAGCGTCCAAACGCCCTCTGGAGGCCACCCAGCCTCCTATCCAATGAGTATCGGGTGTTTATTCCCTGGGAGTAAAGCGACTGGGGCCTGAAACTGATTATTTATCTCCATCTAGTGCCGTGGTCCAGAATGGTGGAGCTATACTTCCACTCCGTCTCGCATATTTTTGGCATAATTCTTAATCAATTAAGCCTTTACTTATCAGAACAGCAGCTGGCATTCGGAATGCCAGCGTCACGTGGGTGTAACCAGAGGATGACCACGGCGTTGTTGCATTCACTAATTAATGGCAAGAATGATTATAATAAATAATTAGAGTATGTGACCAACGCCAGCTAGTTGCGTGCGAGTGCAGGTTTATCCAGTTCCTTAGGGAAGAGAACAGCGTACATGCTCTACTTTGCCGTTTTCAGTTGAATGCGCAGTCGATTAGTCGAGTCCACTGACTCAGATACGAAATGTAGGGTGTGTATACGTTATAGCAGGGCCTCGGTTAAAAATGCGTCATCCTCCGTTCCTCCTTCAGTGCAGCGGTAACCACTGCCTCGCTAGTTTTCGCCATGCTTTTCCTTACTCGCAGCCCAGAGATGAGGTGTAGGATATATCGGCCGGTCACAGTGGCCCCGCGGCATGAACCGTCTTCGCTCGCTCGAACACTGGGATCGTGGATTCGAATCCCACTCAAGTCATGGATGTGTGTGTGGGTGTATTCTATGTTTGTGTTGTCCTGTGTGTGCGACAGTCCTACCGACTGTGTATAGATTTTATCTATGGCTCTACAGCCCTTGTAGACCTTAACAGCTTTTTCAGTTTCTTAATCTATATACAGTTGGTCCTGTCTAGAAAACCGAGATTAACGGCCGCGGGGATCCGTTGCGCTGACCACGCGACATTCTGTATCCGCTAAAGTTGGTACCGGTCCCTGACATCAATTATACCAGGTCCTCGTTTTATAAAAAAAGAATTTACCGGACCGCGGTCTCACAAAGGTTGACAACCACTGTCTTAGAGCTGTTAGTCGCTTCAGGTAGTCAAGAAATGTGCTATAGTGAGGTCACGGAGAGAAGTTCCTTGGTTGGTGGGGATGGGCTCCTACCGTTTCCCCTCCAGCCCCTGTGACATGTGTCTGCCAGCCAACACGCTGGTCCCTAGCGAATGCTGTTATGTGGTTATCAGAACGGACATTAATGTGAGCAGACTGGAAGCGATTATGGGAAAATATTATGAAGAAGAAATCGCTTAAAGCTTTAGGAAAATGTGGAGTGGGTTGAATCAGGGGACTTCTTACCGTGGGCTCAGTATAACTAAATCCCTGCTGTGTTTTATAACGACACGTTGTTTGTGAGAAACACTTCAGACTTAAGTGCGTCCGCCTTGAAGTGGAAGAGTGTTGAATTGGATGTAAACACTGGACACGAAGTTCTTGCCACATGCCAGAGCAATATTGCTGACCTTCATTCCGTCCACGTGCTCTCTTCTGTACTCACCTGTTTCGAGCGGTAAGGTAAAATTGTCCCTATGCTTAACTAATTAAGCACTGCGCCATAAAGGCGAATGGGGGAATGGATGTATAGATCCACATTTTCTTGACATCCGTACTAGCTGTAGGTGAGTGATCAGCTTCGCACCCCGGCCGCTTTACCCCCGGGTACCCATTGGATAAGAGGTTGGGTGGACCCTAGAGCCGGTCTGGGCGACGTGAAGAGAAAATTCTTGACCCTATCGGGACTCGAACTACAACCCAAACCGTAGACAGTCGGTATACCTGCTACGCTATCCCGGCTCCTTAACATCTTATAGTATGATGATTTTTGATTAATGAATTGCAGAAGATTAGAAAAGAAGAGGTCGTGGGTACTCTCCCGGAATTTGCCTGAAGGAACTGAGAAAAATCACGGAATACCTCAGCATAGTGGGCGTCGGAACTGAGATCAGAACCGAGCATCTCCCGAACACAACTCTAGATACTTACTGCTCAAGTAAACGGCTCCGTCCTCGTCTTCTCGGTTCCTCCCCTTGAAATTCTTTATTACTCAAAATATGCCCATTCCCACGTCATCTACAATTCATTATTCACAAATCATCGTTGAACTGATTAATATTTTGTTAAGTATTCTGTGAATTGGCCGGTCACGGTAGCCGAGCGGTCTAAGGCATGTACTGTCTTCGCTCGCTTGGAAACCGGGATCGTGGGTTCGAATCCCACTCAGGGCATGGGTGTTTAGTTTGTGTACAGGTAGAGGCCTTGCGACGAGCTGATCACCCGCCCAAGGAGTCCTACCGAATGTGTAAGATCTAGAAAAACCGAAGTGAACTGAGAAGTTCATGGAGATAGGCCCAGGCCCACTGGGGCTGTAGTGCCAAAGAAAAAAAATACATGTGAATTGACGCCGTATGTTCTGGTTAGTCGCTGCCAGCGTTTGGGAGGAACGTACCGCCTAAATCGTTAGCGTAACAATATTTCAGAATAATATTGTTAATCAGCAACTGCATAATGATGAACTTCATAACTTGTGTTCTTCTCCAAGTATAATTAGAATGATCAAGTCAAGGAAGATGAGGTGGCAGGGCATGTTGCACGAATGGGGAGAAGAAGAATGCATATATGATATTGGTTTGAAAGCCAGAAGGAAAGAGACCTCTAAGAAGACCAAGACTTAAGAGGGTGGACAATATTAAAATGGATCTTAGAGAGACAGGATGGGATGGTGTGGATTGGATCGATCTGGCTCAGGATAGGGACCAGTGGAGGGCTTTTGTGAATACGGTAATGAACCTTCTGGTTCCATAAAATACTGGGAAATTCTTGAGTAGCTGCACAATTGGCGGTTTCTCAAGAAAGGCTCAGTTCAATGGGTGAATCACCTGCCAGATTACACGGCGTCATATTCCGCAAGACAGTAGCCTCATCTTTACCGTGAGTACCTTAGATCTCGTGGTGGAGGAATGTTTTGTTCTTCAGCGTAATGTCGGAAAATATAACTTCCAAACAGGCCCACTTAATCTTTAATATTTGCCATTGGCGTCCATAAACCGCGCAGGGAACTGTGGAACGTAAAACACAGAACGTAGAGGAAAGACAGGTTTGTAATTCTATCGCGGCTTTATCCTACTTGATGAGTCGCCTCATTCTTTATTCAAAGTACTTCTTTATTGTGGACTTGGTGGAGACTGTTCTTAAAGCAAACCAATAACAGAAATACGCCAAAGAGAGGGGGAATGAACTTTTGCTGCAAAGCAACCAAGGGGCTTGGTTCAAAAACTGCTTACACCGCCGCAAGTTTCTTTCTGCGGACACTAGGCTTAGGGTAAACATGAGAGATATGCCCCACTTTCAGAAAACAAGTTGAAACTGCCATCGGGTAAAGGATAGAAACAATGGAAACAGGAAGTTATGGGACGAACTTGTCACCTAGTTTACGTTCATACGACACAGACCGCTTAGAAAACGAAAAAATAAAAAATAAAATAGGATACACACACAGACAGCAAAGTTGATCTCATAAACCTCATAACAAAAAGTAAGGGGGATACACAGACAGCAAGGAGATCTCATAAGTCTCATTTTTTGAAAATAAGTGAGTAGGCTAAAAGTAGAAAACGTAAATATTTATGTAATAATTACATAAAACATATTAAAATATCATACCTTTACTGTAATTTTTTGAATGAACAAAATGTAAATACATAATTTGTGGCCCTCTTTTCCACATCTAAATGTACCACACCCCACAAAGGGTGACAAAGGTGATTCACTGTTCTGTTGATCTCTGAGAACCAGAGTCTGACTTCCCTTCTGAGGTCAAACACCCAAAGAATATTTTTACTTTTATGAATACTTCTTATATGCTTGTACACTGTAAAAGCTTATGAAGTTCTGTGAATACGCCGATGATCTTAGACGAAAGCTCTGTAAATATTATAAACTTGTACTAAACATACATAAGGTAAATCTAAAGCTATCCCTGTAACAGGCCATGAAGGTTCATAGGGTTGTGGGACGTCGAGGCTCCCACATTTTCTAGACAGTCGACTCACAGATGGCGGTAAGGTTCTCAGCCTTACGCACTAGCCGCCCTTTACCCCCCAGGAAGATTCCTGGTACTCATTTATGTTAAAGGCTGAGTCGACCCCAGGGCCATATTGCGGCTGGAAGGGTTAAAAGGTAAAGTTCTCCCTGTGCTCAACGAATTAAGCACTACTCCATTAAGGCGTAGGGGGGAGTGGATGTACAGTCCACATTATCTTGACCTCGGCACTAGGTGGAGGTGAGTGGTCAATTTCACGCCCCGACCGCTTTACCCCCGGGGAAGAGCCCCCAGTACCCATTGTAAAGGAGGCTGAGTGGGCCCCAGAACCGGTGTGGACGATTTGGAGAAGAAAAAATTGTTGACTCTACCGGGATTCGAACTCCAACACCTCATTTTTCCAGCCCGTAGCCAGTCGCTATATCGAATACGCTACCCCGGCTCCCGCTGGAAGGATTAGGTCAATTGAAAAATCCAGTAATCTCATCGGGACTCGAACCCGCGACCTTCCGGCTTGTAGCATAGTGCGTGCCCCCACTAAACTTCAGTAGTACTCGATATTTCGCCTTCAAGACGATGCATGATACTAACATGTCTTCTCTCCCCCCTCACACAGTCGGGTAAACTAGGAGGGAAGCATCTTAGCTCGCTTTACCCTATATTTACTGCTGAAATTACATGGAGTTGCCGGGAGACGCATACGCTCACACATCTCAACTATGTGGCTTGCTATTTAGTTGCTCCGCTTTGTTAAAGTTTTCCCGGAATTGCAACGTACAGTTTAACATGTAGGAAATGGATCAATAACTGCGCTGTACACCATCTGGTCTGGCAGTAGACCACCGGCAACGTTAAAGCCACGCGGCTCCTTTAATGCGACATGAAATCAGACATAAATATGTTTTTTTATTCTTCTTAGTGTGTTACATGGGCTCCGTACTTTTTCGGGATTTCTATAGCAAGAACTTAAAATTGTTTGTGACTGGGGTTATGCTGTAATACTGTATCTGTATACAGTAAAACAGCATTGATTGCGCATGCGCTACTTATAGGTAGTACTAATTCTGCCGGTAGGAGGCTCTGTCAGCATTAGTTTTCTGTCGTCAGCTGTCGTGGTTTTCATGGGGTAATTCAGAAAAGCTTTTTGAAACCTGTTCACCGCGCTTTCCTTGCCTCTGGGCGATTTGCAAATCCCTTTCTGGTACGTTCCTTCTGTACATACCTAATTTTGTACCACGAGACAGAGCATGTAACGAAAAGAACTGGGTTATCCTACTCCATAGAAATATACAGGGTGATTCACGAAGTATTACCCCCACTTAGGGAGGGCATTCCTGAGGTAATTTGGAACAGAAAGTGTTAGTATACTATGGTATCCAACTCATAATTAAACTGGCGAAAAATCTTTTCTTCCTTGACTTTCAGTCAAAACAAATTAGAAATACAGTACAAACACTTTTTAAATCGATAATGTTTTAGGAAAGAAGCATTCTAAAACCTTTTTTTTTCCAATTTCTTAATTTTGCATTGTGCAACATTTTTCATCGATTTTGTGTTACAAAATTACATTATTTTCAGCATCCCATTCTGTAAACATACCAATGGTTGCATATCACACCCTTCTATCAATCTGTTTCCTTTAACCTGTAGTGCTTTAGAAGACGACTGGATTTACATAAGATTTTAAAAAATGTCTCCCTGCACGTCAACACAACGCGTCGCACGCGTATGAACCGCTCTGCCTATCTACCTACGCGCAACATTCAAACCGGTCTACCTTATCTGCTGACATAGCTGACTGGAACGTATGGTCGCCCACGCTGAAGCATAGCGCTGCATTCACAATGATGCGTTTCGAAAATCTATTGTTACTCCNGAAGATTGGCAGGGGAAACCGAAGTACTCGGAGAAAATCTGTCCCAGCGCCACTTTGCCCACCACAAATCCCACTTGAGCAGACCCGGGATTGAACCCGGGCCGCCGCGGTGGGAAGCCAGCCAGTGACCGCTTGAGCTATGGCGCGGACTATAGAAATATATAAGTAGTGCGGTTATTTTGGATCGAACGAATGTTATATTTTCTTTTTACTGCAGCACTCGTATCATGCTGTTCTCTCTATCCGTCCCTCCGTCCGTCCATCTGCCTATCTATCTACTATCTATCTGTCTGTCTGTCTGTCTGTACAGCCGTGTGTTGGACCTTGGCGGTCTTATTACTTTCTTAATCCTATACACAGTCATTAAGACTCCTTTGACTGGGGATCAGCCCGTCGCAAGGCCACTAACTACACACAGGATAACACAAACAGAATAAACGCACACAGATATCCATACTATAAGTTGGATTCGAACCCACGATCCCCGCTTTCGAGCGATCCAAGACAGTTCATGCCTTAGACCGCGCGGCCACTGTGGTCGGCATTATGCTACAAAGCTACATAAAATAGCCGGATAGCTCAGTCGGTATAAAAACTTGCTACTTGCTGGACGGTCTGGATTTGATTGCCTGCAGGGGCAAGAGACTTATATGCTCCCCACAGCCTCCTATTCATTGGGTCCAGGAGCTCTTTCCTTGGGGCTAACACGACTGGGGCGTGAAGCTGACCATTCACCTCCATCTAATTCCGAGGCCAAGAATGGTGGACCTATACCTCCACTCCCCCATACACCATCATGGTATGATGCTTAATTATTTGAATACAGAGACAACTTTACCTTACCTTTTGGCCTACAGAATATTAAAATGAAAATATGTAAAATGATTGGCTGTGGGTTGGACAAATGGGTTTCGATATCCGGATCGGAGAGAGCATCCTTCTCTTTGTCACAGCAGCCGGTACTCACCCAGCCTCTTTGGTCCCATGGGGGCAAAGTGGCCGAAGCGCTATCCTGTCCCGAAGTTACGAATGAGAATCATAACGTTAACATTATGTTCAGTGAAACTGCCAGATGGTGATGGAGTACTGGATATGAAATGGAGTAATTAAAGTATTGTTTTATTTTCTGTGGCGCTACAGCCCCAATTTGGGCCTAGGCCTACCTCCATGAAACTCTCCGTTTCACTTCAGTTTACTAGATTCGAACCCACGATCCCGGCTGCCGAGCGAGCGAAGACAGTTCATGCCTTAGACCGCGCGGCTACTGTGACCGGCAGTGTATAAGAATAATATATAAGAATTCAGTCCGTACCTCACAGGAAACAGATCCGAACCCACGGTCCCGGCTTCCAAGCGAGCGAAGACAGTTCATGCCTTAGACCGCTCGGCTACCGTGACCGGCTAATTAAAGTATAAATAGCTGAATAACTACAACAGAAACATCCGTTAATTTGTCCACTGACTTTGATGATAATCCTATCAACTTACATAGATTTGGTTATGAATTTGAAAATTACGGGCCCCGCCCATTTTCCCCAGTAAAATGCATTTTACTAATTATGCTTTGTAGTCAATTGAAATTCAATTATCGATTGGTTTTTACATTCTCTTCGTTGGAGGCAGTTGCTGTACCTCTGAACCTAGTGATGTGCGTTCAGAAAATACAAATGTTTGCGTTCTGACTTGGCTTTTAGTTATCATATTCAGTCTACTGTTGAAACTCTTCCTTTTCTGACTCAAAGTCTCCTGGTTTTAGGTAGGCCGCACACCGGCATGCGTCAAGACATGTAACAATCAAGACACGATGTCTGCGACATGACGCAAAGAAAGTAACACAGTTCAAACGAATGAGATTATGAAAAGCGCCGCACACCGGTCTGAGTCATGACGTCAGCTTCATGCTGCAGACACATGCAGCAAGACTCACACATCAGTACTCAAGAAACAGCACCAGTGTACGTTACGGACATGACGTCACGACATCAATTAGAGAAGATGTGATAAGACGCAGATACATGCTCCTTCGGTGTGCGGACTCGAGTCTGAATCACGAATGAAGCAAGACTGCGTCTTTTGTCTCATGTCTTGATGCTTGTCTTGACGTAATTGGTGTGCGGCCGTCCTTAATTGTCTTTATTTGTGTCGCCATCCGCTACAAGTCATTCCACTCTTAATGAGTGGCAGATAACGCCACTGCCGTCAGAACCATGCAGCAGGATTGGCAATTTAGGCCATCTGGCGGGGTAGTCATAACACAGAACTTGCCGCTAACACTGTCAGCAATGAATTCTGACAGGTGTAAATCCAATTAAAATTATATCTATCACAGACACCGTAGGAAGTCCGCAAGAGTTGTCTTAAGAATGTATTATTGTAAATAAAAATTATATAGAAATAAAGCGACCGGCCGTATACTGACCGTCATATTTCGATTATCATTAAAGTCACTGATTTCTTTGTCACCACGTCGAAACCTCTTCTCGGACCCACCCAGTCTCCGATATGATTCATACCGTGGAGTATTTTCCGTGCCTAATGTTTTATATTGTCACGTGATAGAGTGATTATAGACAGGGTGTGCATTGGTAATGGCATTTATTGAACTCTTATATAAATCTATAGTATAATCTAATTTATTGTATTTTTACGTCAAGTATTTTGTATAATTAATATTATTGTATCCAGTTTTACTAGTACTGCAGTTCAGTGATGTATGTATGTTGGCCATGTATTTGCCTGATGATGGCTATTAATAGCCGAAACATGTAGCAGAGCCAAAGCTAGGCACTGACCTCAATATAGTTGTGTTGTGATGGATTTAATAAAGAAATTGTATATTATAACACAACAGGATGCATGAAATGAAAAAAAATAACAATTAGTATATGAAGTTTCTTCTCTCAATATCTGGCTAGGATTAAGCACGGACCGCCCTTGTGGTCTAGTGGTCAGAGTTCCTGGCTACAGATCCAGAGGTCCGGGTTCGATTCCCGGCGCTACCAGATTTTCTAAGAAGTAGTGGATCTGGAACTGGGTCCACTCAGCCCCGTGAGGATAATCGAGGATCTGTTTCAAAGAAATAGCGGCTCCGGTCTAGAAAACCGAGATTAACGGCTGTGGGGAATCGTTTCGTTGACCACGCAACACACACTATCCGCTAAAGTTGGCACTAACTTCGCCGACAAGCGGCGGCCGCTCGGTCGGTATAGTTCGCTTGCGGACTAGAACCGTGGGCAGTTAGCGGTGTTTTCTTAGTGCTGGGGTGCGGTGGTGTGGACTTTATACCTTTCCTTCCCTATCTGCCATAACTGGCTGTTCAGATAGTCATCAGGGGAGACAGATTTTTATTGGTCGTAAAGACCAATCCTCCTTTGTTTGATGGCATTTCTTTTTTGCATGGTTTGCAAGCAAGCAATCTGTCAGTGGCCAGTCGTCATGCGCGTTGGGGTTTCTCACACGTCGTGCTTCCCAGAATGCACGCCGAAGTTCTACTTTCCTTATTTTGAAAAATAATAGGAGGCTTATGTGTTCGCCTTGCTGTCTTTGTGGCTATGTATTCCTCCGCTTATATTCCATCGATGTTTCGGAGTAACATACTGCTTCCATTTTCAAAGTCAAAGAGTAAGCCAAGCAACCGGGCCCGGGTTCGATCCCGGGTCTGATCAAGTGGGATTTGTGGTGGACAAAGTGGCGCTAGGGCGAGTTTTCTCCGAGTACTTCTGTTTCCCCTGCCAATCTTCATTCCACCAATTGCTCCACAATCACACTCACCTATCATCTGGGGCTGGTACAATAGGCCAGAAGTGGCCGCAGTACAAGGGACTTAGTCCCACCCAACTAGCAATAAAAAAAAAGCCAAGCGACCAGCAAGGAACAAGCGGAGTAAAACTCTTAATTCTTCTTGGTTGCTTACTTGTTATAGTCTTAGAACCTGAAGATGGAAACAGTATATTCCTCCAAAAGGTCGGTGAAAATCTGGACCATGCGACCTCATATCGCAGATAANCTACCCTGAAGATAGAAGCGATACGTTCCTCCGAAACGTCGGTTAACACCACATATACACGGTGCCAAATCCCAGAAGACGCATTTCTCTTAATTCTTGTTGGTTGCTTATGTGTTATAGTCTTAGAACCTGAAGATGGAAGCAGTATATTCCTCCGAAAGGACGGTGAAAATCTGGACCATGCGACCTCATATCGCAGATATTCATCGTCATCATTTGCAGAACAGCCAATTTTCTGTCAGATTGCATGCCATTTTCATTTCTTTGGATTTCACAGCAGTAATTTGTTTACGGAGTAAGGTAGTCAGCTTTGCATCCAACCCCCAACCTGGAGGACCATGTCTCTGTATTTATGTTCCCCAGTGACAGGGTCGCCCAGTTACACCCCCAGGCACCTGAGAATAGTGCTAATCTTAGGTGTCTAAGAATATGTTTAAGTTGAAAATAACGCAGCATATTTTCGAGACATCGCCTTGGTACTTACCACATTTCGAAAGTCTGTGTTGTGTAAGCAATTTCCCTTATCTCACTCCTTTTTTGTCTTGTATTTATTTCCGGAAGTTTGATTTTGTTTTCGTAATAATACAATATCTTGAATCAGCTTTGTATAGGAAGACCTACGCGGGAGCGTAGTTGGTTGGGGCACTATGCTACAAGCCGTAAGGTCGCGGGTTCTAGTCCTGATGAGGTGGATATTTTTTCCAATTTATGTAATCCTTTCNTGTATTTATTTCCGGAACTTTGATTTTGTTTTCGTAATAATACAATATCTTGAATCAGCTTTGTACAGGAACCTACGCGGGAGCGTAGTTGGTTGGGGCACTATGCTACAAGCCGGAAGGTCGCGGGTTCTAGTCCTAATGAGGTGGATTTTTTTTTCAATTTATGTAATCCTTTAAAACGCACTATTCGACACAGCCTCTAACAGAAATGAGTACCAGGAATCTTCCTGCAGGGTAAAGAGCGACCGGCGAATAAGGCTGACAACCTTACCGCCATCTGCGAGCCAATTATTTAAAGAACATGTGGGAGCCTCGACGTCTCACAACCGTATGGGCCTTCACGGCCTGTTACAGCGATAGCTTTACCTGATATAGACAGACCTCTCTTACTTATTTCGTCCATATAATAGTTTTTGTTGTGCTGAGGGGCTCACGATTGGTGTGTTGACTTGTTCGTGTAGAAACACATCCTCAAATCAAGACTGGGGTCTCTCTTCGCCTGCGGCCTGCAGGAAATTAGATACATTCGTAGAACATGAATATATTGAACCCCCCTCCGTCTCCTATTTGTATAATTCCCGAACCCTCACTTTCTTACATAAGAAAAAACATGTTGACCTTAAATTCATATCCAGGATCAAGTTTATACCTTAGTGTGTGGTCTTGTCTAAAAAGATTGACCTTGCTCGCTTTGAACTCTGTTATTAGAATAAAATAACATTGAAGGGGGTCAACCACATTATTTAGAATTTCTTTAACAGTATAATGGATAGTTTTCAAACCGTATATGGCCCGTGACTTGTTAGTATATGAATGGTGACGTGTTTTTTTTATTGCTAGTGGAGTGGGACTAAGTCCCTTGTACTGCGGCCACTTCTGGCTTATTGTACCAGCCCCAGATGACAGGTGAGGGTGACTGTGGAGCAATTGGTGGATTGAACATATGCAGGGGAAACCGAAGTACTCGGAGAAAACGTGCCGCAGCGCCAATTTGTCCACCACAAATCCCACTTGATCAGACTCGGGATTGAACCCGGGCCGCCGCGGTGGGAACCCAGCGACTAACCATTTGAGCTATGCGCGGCCTAGTGAAGAGACATAGTTTCTGCGAGGTTGAAAGACGTGTCATGTGACATTTTAACTGAAGTGATCGCCATGTTTGTAGGTAATTCCTTTGCGTTTATTGGTTTCCGTGAAGAGATCCTTGTACTTGCTACCCTCAGAGCTGGCGTTTGTCGGCCGAGTTTAGTCTCGCTTACATTAGCGTTAAGGTAATTGTGGTGCCACTTGTTTTATGTGCCCCTAACGATGGGCAGTCCAGTGGCAATGACACGGCTGAGGCTCTCCTAGCAAAGCGTCTCTTGACTCTCTCTCTGTTGACAATGAGATCAGTACTCAGAGGGGAGGAAAGCTAAACCACTTGTGTCGTCCCTACAAATCGCAAAGCGGTACGAGGCTAAACAAAGGGATCTTGCAAACATGAAGGGTCACTTGGAAGACCTAGGCGTAAATGGGAGAATATAAAAGGTAAAGTTGTTCCTGTGTTCAACGAATTAAGCACTACGCCATGAAGGCGTATGGGGCAGTGGATGTATAGGTCCACATTTTCTTGACCTCAGCACTAGATGGAGGTGAGTGGTTAGCTTCACGCCCCCGCCGCTTTACCCCCGGGTAAAGAGCCCCCGGTAAACATTGAATAAGAGGCTGGATGGACTCCAGAGCCGGTGTGGACGAAATGGGAAGAGAAAACTCTTGAACCTACCGGTACTCGAACTCCGACCCCTCCATCGTTCAGCCCGTAGCCAGTCGCTATTTCGACTGGCGACCCCGAGAGAATATGAAGTTGATATTAAAATTGTATTTATTAGTATTTATTGTAGCCGATTACAATGGCCGCACGGTATAACGTATTAAATGTCTTCGCTCGCTCAAACACTGGGATTTTTGGTTCGAATCCCACTAGTGGCATGGATGTCTGTCCGCGTTTTTTCTGTATTTGTGTTGGTCTGTTAGATAGCGGCCTTGCGACAGGGCTGGTCCCGTCCAAGGAGTCCTAGCAACTGTCCTTACGATCCATAGTTCCAGATTAATTCTGAGGGGAACAGGCCCGAGGACCCAGTGACACAGAGAAGAAACATTTCATGTTTATTTAACAAAGTTATCAGTACTTCAGCTTGTGGGCTTGCAACATCAAACGGTATCCTTATTAGTGAATGATGGATTGGGAAGGAAACAGTCTTGTCCTAATACGAGGTACTATTCATGCATTTACTTGGATGGGCTGAGGAAATCCACGAAATATCTCCATAAAAATAGTTGGTGTTGTGGCCGAGAAACGAATGGAGCACTCTTGAGTACTAGTCAAAAGCACAACCGCTTGAACCAACCAGCTCGGTGAGCTCTTAAAGAAGTAGAGAGATCCGTGCTAGCTTATTCGATAAAGAGGTGTGCTGGCCGACTGAGGTATCGGGGTCGAATTCACGGAAAGGCATAGTTTTATTTCATTAATCCTCTACAACGTCCACACTGGCTCTGGGGTCGACCCAGCCTCTTATTCAATGGGTAAAAGGTAAAGGTATCCCTGTAATAGGCCGTGAAGGCCCATAAGGTTCTGAGACGTCGAGGCTCTTACATTTTCTAGACAATCGGCTCACAGATGGCGGTGAGGATGTCAGCCTTACGCGCCGGCCGCCCTTTACCCCCAGCAAGATTCCTGGTACTCATTTCTGTTAGAGGCTGAATCGACCCCAGGGCCATAGTGCGGCTGGAAGGATTAGGTCAATTGAAAAATCTAGTGACCTCCCGGCTTGTAGCATAGTGCCTCAACCAACTACGCTACCACGTGACCTTATCCAATGGGTACTGGGGGTGTTTTCCCGGGGTAAAGGGACCGGAATGCGAAACTGACTGCTCGTGTATATCCGGTGCCGAGATCATGAATGCGCGGCGTTATATCTGCACTCCCCCATACGTCTCTAGGGCGTGGTGCTTAATTAAGCACAGGGTGACTACCCTTTACAGATATAGGATGTGAACACAGCGATGAACCATCCCGTAGAATTTATATTTTCACCGCGGTGTTTACGAAGAGTTGTATATTCTGGAATGTGACGCCGTGTAGTCTGTGATAGCACTGCTCTGTTTGCTACCTGCTTCGCACTAGATTTTCTCTCTACTTCGTCCCTAAAGATGAATGTTCCTCCGAAACGTCGGTTGACTTTCAACGGACTACACGGCGTTGTATCCCAGACGAGGAATCTCTCTAGCAGTTGAGCAACTGTTAGCTCCTCAAGGATGCTACTTGGGATCTCAGTCGCAGATTATTTTGACATTTAATTGCAGTTTAATTATTAATAGGAATGTTTAGGTGTGCCTGAGGTTCCAAGCGATAGAACAGAACATATTTTTTTTATTCCAAACAGGAAGCGCCCCGGAGCGGTCCCACACACAGTCACAGGGATTATAGTTCAGTGTTACTCAACCCGTGTCCTTTTCTACGCACTGTACATTGTAGGTACTTGATTCGTGTCTCGGCTGGGATACTGCGATGACATCCAAACTGCACCCTTGTTAAGCAACAGACGTATCGAAGCAGACACTACACAATGCGGAACGATACTGACGTCATTTAAAAACATATTTTTTTATTGCTAGTGGGGTGGGACTAAGTCCCTTGTACTGCGGCCACTTCTGGCCTATTGTACCAGCCCCAGATGATAGGTGAGGGTGATTGTGGAGCAATTGGTGGAATGAAGATTGGCAAGGAAACCGAAGTACTCGGAGAAAACCTGTCCCAACGCCACTTTGTCCACCACAAATCCCACTTGACGAAACCCTTAAAAATATTTTAAATAAGAAAACATCGATAGCGATGGTGCTGAAGGCTCAGCAGCTCCCCAGAATTTCAACACACCTGATGATGACACCCCGAGTAGGCCGAAATATGTACTCAGTGACGAATTCTCAAGAGGATTTAATTCTGAATCTTGATAGTGTTGCATGATGGACGGTAAATAGCTGGAAATACATTTTATTGTCCATTAAAATTTGAATGATCAAGGCAGTGCATGTAGCACGAATGGGGGTAGCAGGAATGCATATAGGATATGGTGGGAAAGCCAGTAGGAAAATAGACCACTAGGAAGACCAAGACGTACGTGGGTGGATAGTATTAAAATTGATCTTAGATAGGATTGGGTGGTATGCACTCGCTCGATCTGTCTCAGGTTAGGGACCAGTGGAGGGCTCTTGTGAACACGGTAATGAAACTTCGTTTTCCATAATGTGGTGGGAAATTCTTGAGTAGCTGCAGAATTGGCGGCTTCTCAAGAAGGTCTCAGCTCCATGAAGTTAGTTTGTGGAAGAGTTGACTTGTCGGATTAAGTCAATTGAAAAATCCACCTCATCGGGACTCGATCCCGCGACCTTCCGGGTTGTACCATAGTGCCTCAACCAATTACACTACCTGGTACTCATTAAGAGTCTGTTTGAAGCAGTGTGTGTTGAGTTGTAATAATGCTGAGAAACCTTTTGAAACGAGGAAGCAGAATTGTTTACGAAAGTAAACAGGAAGTAGTCGTCGGGAAATGCTCGGCGTTCCGAAGTGTCAGTTTATATTACTGTTCGGTCGTCTTCGCTAAGTTTTCCCCCCAGAACTTGTCGCGTATCCACAAATGATGACCGTTCTCACGTGCCTTCCCCGTGAAACTTCACTCTGTAAGGAAAGTACACTTCCGCCTGACCAAGCATTTGTTTTGCTCCGTAATGAGAGGCATCTTAAGAAGGGAGAGTTTGCTTTCACCCTGCTTAGAAATCCTCGTATATAAGTTTCCCCAAGCAAAAGTATAGTCCCTGTGATTAACTACATAAGCACTATGCCATGAAGACGTATGGAGGAGTGGATATATAGATCCACTATATTATATTTAAGCATCCTGTTGCACTATACACTTCTATATGTAATAATACAAATGCCGTCGTGAATGCAACAATTTATTTGGTTGTAGTTCTTTGCCTTCTCCTCTACACTACATGTTTCGGCCGTAACTGGCCATCATCAGGTGTATCTACGTAGCTGTCGCACTGCACACGATCCAAAAACCAAAAACACCGGTCTGTCAGTTATGTTTCAAATCTCACCAACATACACTCGTCAATTTGATTTTAGAATTTCATGTAGATACAGAGCAGCCATCCCTGTAATTTTTAAGAATTTAAATTTTGAATTTTAAATTGTAAGTTTTAAATTGGAGGAAAAGACGAAGTTCGGCACTAGTTCGAGGTGTGTGGTGAGCTTCACATTCCGGCCGCTTTACCCCCAGGGAAAGAGCCCCGGTACCCATTGGATAGGAGGCTGGGTGGGCCTAAGAGCTGGTCTGGACAACGTGGAGAAGAGAAAATTCTCGACCCTACCGGTACTCGAACTCCGACCTCCTCGGTCGTCCAGCTCGTAGCCAGTCGCTATACCGACTGCGGTATCCTTTTAATCGTACAATACCTGGCAACTTACATAAATTACTTCGTGTGCTATTTGCGAGGGATGCAGTTGTCCCTGTGTTTAATGAACACTTTAAAGCCAAGAGGTCATTGTATGTACCACCTGCTTTAACATGCTAAAATTCTGCGTTATTCCCACACAGTGTATTTGTCTGTTGCATATGGTTCTCACAGTAACCATCGACTGTTTCCCTAAACAGCATTAACCGGTTGGTTTTTGTAGTGGAGACGTAACGTGTTCCCTGTGAGGTACGGACTAAATTTATATAAGGAGATTCTGAAGGGTTCTGACAGTTGTGTATAATACTCCGAATTATTCTAGAAACTAGAAAACGCAACGTTTCGGAAGCTATATCTCTTTCCGAAACCTTGTGTTTTCTAGTTTCTAGAATACTGGACAATGGACAAAGTCTCTAGTACCTCTATTACTTAGAATTCCGGACGATGGAAAAAGTCGAGAACTCCAGTAATTCTGAATGGACAAAGTCCCCAAAACCCAGTAATTCTGAGAATTTGTACATGTTATTTAGAAGAATTTTCGTGTTTAAAGGGCTAAGCACCTCGTCACAAAAAAAACGTATGTGGCTATTGAGGTATAGATCCACGCATTCTTAACCTCAGAACTAGACATATACGTATCAGTGTTCAGCTTTATGCCTTTGCCACTTTAACTTCTAGGGAAGCAGCCCCCGGCATCCATTAGCTATGCAGCCGGGTGAGCCCCAGAGCCGGTCTGAACCCTGTGGCTTAGAGAGGTATCTATACCCTTGTCGGAAATCGAACCCCAGTCGAGGAACCTATAGCCTAGTGATTATACCAGCAGAGATTGCACGGTTCGTGTCTAAGTTATTAACTTAACCAATTACTTGATCTCTCGTAGGTGTGTGTGTTCTTGAACACGTGCCTTTCTAACTCATAAAATGTATACGTCCCTGCTTTTATTAATCTTGATGTGTGTTGGCTGTGTTCATGTCTGTATAACACTTTTTATATTGTCAGTCTGCATGAGTGATGTTCCGTCCATTTGATCAATACGAATATTATCCAAATTCTGAATAGGGGCTGTTGAAGACATTGTATACATTAATCATGTTTGGGTCGAGACAGCTGTTCGCCCAGGGGTTGTATGTTGCAGGTTATGACCCTCCAATCACTTAAACTGCTGCATCATTTTTGTTTATATTTTTTTTTGTCGAATTTAGCAGTACCATGGACTGTTCTATTTTATTTTTTGTATAAAATTGTAGGTGTTAGATCAATCAATTTTCTCTTACGTATATTTGTGAACGGCATTAACCAGTCTAAGTTATATATCGTGAATAAAGGACATATTGAATTCGGGGAATGCCTTCATTTTAAGTTGATATTCTTTTGCCCTTTTGGTTGCTTTAAATCTCAAAGATTTCTGTGTATGTGAAGCTTGGTCTGCCTAAGGGGCGAACGAGGCCGCGCCATAGCTCAAGCAGTTAGTCGCTGGCTTCCCACCGCGGCGGCCCGGGTTCGATCCCGGGTCTGGTCAAGTGGGATTTGTGGTGGGCAAAGTGGCGCTGGGGCAGGTTTTCTCCGAGCACTTCGGTTTCCCCTTCAATCTTCATTCCCCCAGTTGCTCCACAATCACCCTCACCTATCATCTGGGGCTGGTACAATAGGCCAGAAGTGGCCGCAGTACAAGGGACTTAGTCCCACCCCACTAACAATAAAAAAAAAGGGGCGAACGTAGGTTGAGGTTGAGTTTAACGTTCCTACAGCGGTGGCTGTGAAGAATAGTATCTTCTGTGATATTATTTCGTGTAGTCTGGTAGAAGTTTATAGGCATTTCAGAGGAACGGACACGTCAGTTCAGCTTAAACTTCCGTCGCGAAGATGGAGGCGTCTGTAAACTTCCACTAGACTACAAATCATAACATCCTAGAATGTAGAGTACTTTTTATAGATTGATGGTGTGTGGGACTAGGGTCTAGGGCAAAATATCTGGACCTAAGTGGGAAGAACTGACAGGTTAGAATTTAACTGCGAAATGAGATGTTTAACAATTCTTATTCTGCAGAAAATATTAAGTTAAAAAAAAGTAAAGCTATTCATGTAACAGGGCGTGAAGGCCCTTAGGGTTTTGAGACGTCCAGGCTTCCACATTTTCTATACACTCCGCTCACACGTGGCGGTGAAGTTGTTAGCCTTATGCGCCGGCCGCCTTTTACCCCAAGCAAATTTCCCGGTACTCATTTCTCTTAGAGGCTGAGTCTACTTCAGGGCCATAGTGCAGCTGGAAGGATTAGGTTAATTGGAAAATCCAATGATCTCATCGGGAATCGAACCCGCTATCTTCCTGCTTGTAGCATAATGCCTCAACCAACTACGCTACCGCGTGCCCCAGTAAAAAACATTAATAAAGAATGAGACGGTCGAGAGACATTAGAATTATATACAAAATTTTGGACAGAAGACTGCATAGTAAATAGCCACTTGGGAGACCTAGACGTAAATGGCATGATATTGGAATAGATCGCATGGAAAGAAGCTACCTTACATACGCCGTTATCGCTGAAAGCAAACACTTAATTGAGGAAGGATTGTAAGGGATTGTCAGTTCCCTTATCAGCTTTACATATTGACTTAAACTCTGCAGGTCTTTGTACTTGCAGTGCTATCGCATGTCATGTCGTTTCTCCTGACAGTCATATATTGCTAAACACTTGATTGAGGTGCTGAGAGTTGAGCGTCTTACCGTGGTATGGTGCTTCCTCGTGTTCCAGATCGAGGAAACCGACTCGCAAGATTGGCAGGCGTCTTTAAAAACCTAGTCTTAACATCATAACACCCGATGTTGACATAAATATACAGGTTTCAAGACAAAAAACAACTTCGTGGCCTGTAGTCCGCAAGCGAACTGTACTGACCGAGCGACCGCCGCTTGTCGGAGAAGTTAGTGCCAACTTTAGCGGATAGAGGGTGTAGCATGGTCAGCGCAACGGATACCCACGGCCGTTAATTTCGGTTTTTTTAGACCGGAGACTCTATTTCCTTGAAATAGCTCCTCAATTATCCTCGCGAGACTGAGTGGACCCCGTTCCAGACTCACTACTTCTCAGAAAATCTGGTAGCGCTGTGAATCAATCCCGGACCTCTGGATCTGTAGCCAGGAACTCTGGCCACTAGACCAAAGAGGCGGTACAGGTTTCAAGAAACTATGTTAATTAGTATCTTTCATGAAAATGAGGATTGCTGACGTCAAAGAGATTACCGTTGGCAGACACCACCTATCAATAAAATTATTACTATCTTGTAAACTTAGATTTGTTCACGAAGCCTCCTTTAACGTCATTCCCAAATCATTATTCACTAATCAGCCTACCTTTTGACAACGTAAAGTTTGAGCTAACTAAACGTCATTTATATTGTGACACACATGCCCATTGCTAGGCAACGGCTTGGTAAACACATTCCCGATGTTACCCTCTCAACAACTGGACATCCGTTGCTAGGTAACGGATCAATGAACATGCATTTTTGACACCAGCAGATGCATACATGAGATACCGAAGTAATATTCTCCTGTGAGATTTGAGGTTCTCTCAGCTTGGCTTATTGTTCTACCCTAAATTTTGCTTAGTGGGGCGTAGAGTCCAACTGGGTCCACTTGGCACGGCGGCCAATGAATGGCCTATTGTACCTGCCCCGGGTGATTATGATGATGGAGAATTTGGTGGAATGAAGATTGGCAGGGGAAACCGAAGTACTCGGAGAAAACCTGCCTCAGCCCCACTTTGTCCACCACAAATCCGATTTGACCAGACCCGGGATCGAACCCGGGCCGCCGCGGTGAGAAGCCAGCGACTAACCGCTTGAGCTATGGCGCGGCCTTTGTTCGACCTTAAAGATGGATGTTGTACGTCACCTATTCGACAAAAGCGCAGGATATGCACTTTGTACTCCCCATTGCAGCACAGATACGCCTGAGTATCGCCGAGTTTTCAGCTAATGCCTGATTTACGTATTTATAGGATCTTGGCCTTGTATCCAGTCCTTCCCTGTCAGGTTTGTGCTGTTATCTTATGCGGAAAAATTCGGAGGAAACCTCAAATGTCGAGCGATGTTTACGCATGCGCGGTTTGAACTATCGGTTTCCCTTTCCTTTCTAAGCCTAAATTTATCATATCGCAAGTAAAACATTTACTTAGCAGGTCAGTGCAGCGGTAACCGTAAACACACACACACACATATATATATGTTCCGGTGGTATCTGGTTTATCGTGAATACCATTTCTCGTTGTTTCTCTGCAACCATCTCTTCACGAATTTATTTGTAAAATGAGATAGCCCAGTGGTTCCCACACTTTTTCTGGACACCTCCTCTTTTGTTTCCATAAACTCATAGCCAGTGCCCCCTGCACAACCTACTCAGGAAGTTAGTAACAATAAAATAAGATACAACATTCAGTAATCACTTTACTGGTAGGTAAGGTTTAGGTAGACCGCGCCATAGCTCAAGCGGTTAGTCGCTGGCTTCCCGATCCCGGGTCTGGTCAAGTGGGATTTGTGGTGGACAAAGTGGCGCTGTGGTAGGATTTCTCCGAGTACTTCGGTTTCCCCTGCCAATCTTCATTCCACCAATTGCTCCACAATCACCCTCACCTATCATCTGGGGCTGGTACAATAGGCCAGAAGTGGCCGCAGTACAAGGGACTCAGTCCCACCCCACTAGTAATAAAAAAAAGTAAGGTAAGGTAAAGTAGTCCCTGTACTTAACTAATCACACCCCTGCAGCTTTACCCCCAAGGATAGAGCCCCGGTGGCCATTGGATAGGAGGCTGGGTGGGCCCCAGAGCCCGTCTTGAACGCCGTGGAGAAAAGAGAGACATAAAAAAAACTCGCAACGCTGGGAATCGAACCGGTGCCGACCATCGTGTAGCGCGTTGCTATAGCGACTGAGCTGCCCTGATTCCTTACCAGGAGACGCGTCTTGATTCATAGTGGAAACGGTGAGGGCAGATGTAGACATACCGTGTAGTGTGTCTGTCAGATTGTATCTCGAAGACATTTTAGAAGACAAGCACGCGGTAGCAGCAGTCACCGGAGTGCTCGATGGAAGTTCCGTTGAGACAAAGTGGAGGAGATGTCAGATGTTTCGCGTTGGATGCTGTCACATCTGGATGTATGGCGCCCCATCATGTTAATGGGCCGTTTGTACAGTTGGCCCCTGCAGTGTCTCTCAACTATTGCTTCAGCCGGAAGACACGGAGGTGAGGCGTCAATGTGCATCGACTAATCTCCATTACTTTTATCCCGAATGTTTTCCCCTTTCACACAAAATAAAAAAA
This sequence comes from Cryptotermes secundus, assembly GCF_002891405.2. Lineage (NCBI taxonomy): Eukaryota > Metazoa > Arthropoda > Insecta > Blattodea > Kalotermitidae > Cryptotermes > Cryptotermes secundus. The sequence continues at coordinate 244,631 of NW_019733847.1, read as the reverse complement.
AATGGTGCAGAAACCCAGCTATATGTATTTCTATACATAATTTATGAACATTTTGCATGATCTCGCATGTTAGCCTGCCATCTTATATTGAACCCATAAATTTCAATGACCATTCATCATGGAGAAATAGCGAGACCAGTAATTATGGGGAACTTCAGCTTCGGTACACGCAGTATTTCTACTAAATTTGTAGTCTCCGCTTAAGGTTTGTGTGTAAAAGGTAAAGCTATCCCTGTAACAGGCCTCCGATGGTCACAGGGTTCTGAGACGTCGAGGGTCCCACATTTTCTAGACAATCGGCTCACAGATGGCGGTAAGATTGTCAGCCTTACGCGCCGACCGCACTTTACCCCCAAAGAAAATTCCCGATGCTCATTTCTGTTAGAGGCTGAGTCGACCCCAGGGCCATAATGCGGCTGGAAGGATTAGGTCAATTGAAAAAAAAAATCCAATGACCTCATCGGGACTTGAACCCGCGACCTTCAGGCTTGTAGCATAGTGCTTTAACCAACTACGCTACCGCATGCCCCCAACAGAATCTGATGTACCCTCTACTACGCATATGAGAAAGTAAAAAAATACATAGTAGGGTAGAATATTAATGGAATTAATTCAAAGCCCCCCCACTTGTCGAACTTGGTTTTTCACTTGTCACGAAGGAGCAGATGCGTGGGTTTGAACTCTGGTAATCTCACAAATCAAAGATATTCAGTGCAAATGAAGCCGGTTTCAGTGTAATTTGTCTTTTTCAAAGCATGCAAATGTAAACTCGAAGGAAAACGATAACAAGAACGACAGACATCCTGTCGTTTTGAAAGTGACGGTTAAAACCGGACACAGAACCACTCGATGTCGTATATATTTCAACAGAGGTTCCACGTTTGATGAGGCTGCTGTGTTTATGTTCTCTGTGATCATGTTAGGGTCTAGATGGCGTTTCCTTTACGACAGGAACCATTTGGAATGTCAATTATACTCGAGTGTGTTTTAAACCGAGGGATAGGGTTGCTGAGGGCTCTAGGATGTGTTTGAAAGTTCATTAAGGTCTAGATTCGCATGCAATTTGCCTACCGGACTATGTATGTGTTGTTACATTTAAAGCGTGTAATAAAATACTGCGCAAAGGCGTATGTTTGATGCTTATGGCACGAGCCGTATGCACCCAGTGGAGAACAATTGTAACGGCTACTGGAGAACTTGGGGAGGCACCATTGGGCCACAGAGGAACACCAGATATGTGGAAGAAGAAGAGGTGGATGACGGATAAGACGAGAAGAGGAAGAATACGAGTCTAATAAATTATTACTATTATAACGAGGGCCGGGATAACTCAGTATAGCGACGGATTAAGGGTTCGATTCTCGGTAAGGGATTTTTATTTACTTCAAAGCTACACCCGCCCTGTGGCCTACCTAGCCTTCTATCCAATGGGTATCGTGGGCTGTTTCCCCAGAGATAAAGCGGCCGGGCCGTGAAGCTGACTCGATCTTATGTAATGCCGAGGTTAAGAATGGTGGAGCTATACATCCAATCCCCAATACGTCTTCATGGCATTGCATAATAATAATAATAATAATAATAATAATAGAAGGTGGAGGGAGGGAGGAAAAGAGGGCTTGAAAGAAGAGACAGAGAAAGCGAACGATAAAGTGGGTAGGACGTGGAGCTCACGCAAGGAGCGAAGAAGGTTGAAGAAGGGAAAGTAAAAGCAATGACGCTGAGGAAGTGGAGGAGGAGTACGAAGAGAGCAGAGAGCCCGTCTCACACGAGCCATCGTCACATGCTGTGCCCAAAAAAGCCCACGAGAGCTACAAAGCCAGACTCGTTAATGCTCTTTAGGGAAACAATCGCTCTTTATTGCGAGAGCCATAAATACGCTGTGAACAGAATGCAGGGGTCACGCGGTAGCGTAGTTGGTTGAGGCACTATGCTACAAGCCGGAAGGTCGCGGGTTCAAATCCCGATGAGGTGCATTTCTTCAATTTACCTAATCCTTCCAGCCGTAATAAGTCCCTGGGGTCGACTCAGCCTCTTAACAGAAATGAGTACCAGGAATATTCTTAGGGGTAAAGCGCGGCCGGCACGTAGCGCTGACAACCTCGCCGCCATCTGTGAACCGAATGTCTAGAAAATGTGGGAGCTTCAACATCCCACAACCCTATGGGCCTTCATGGCCTGCTACAGGGATAGCTTTTCTTACTTACTTACTGTGATTCTGTATTTCAGCATCCCGTTGCAATTATTCAAATTTAACACAGTTTTAGTAAAATATCTGTAACATAAAAAATCTGAAGATGGCCGTTTGGGGTCGAAACATGTGGTGTTGAAGTGCAGAATGTAAAAGTGTTGCAGTTTTGACGGACGATAAACAATGGACGCTAATACTGTGCGCAGAATGCAGAGCTGCACTAACTTAAGGCAGTAACCACTGGGCTTGAAGACGTATAACCTGTGTGAAGCATCATTAAGGATGTGTCATACTTCGAATAAAGGACCTCACGGAAGAATAATTCGCCATATTGGTTTCGCTTCTCATCTTAAGTAAAAATCGATTCTAGTAACTTTCCAAAGATCTGAACCAATCTTTGATGATTACATAATCTAAAAAGTCACGCGTTTACCCATTTGGATGTCTTCTTTAGAAATGCACAGCGATTGATGTTAATATTTTCCAGTACGACAGCATAAAGGATTGCCATATTGTCTGTGCATAACGCATGCGCATTTTGAGTTAAGTGCAGCATACTGTGCTCCTTATATGGGAGTCCCTCGCAGCTAGTAACCTCAATACCATATATTCATGTGGTGCTTCGATGAACTTTTCTCAACAAGAGACATTACTTCACAGAGGCGACTGACTTTCACACAGACAAATTAAAAAAAAACTGACGAAAAAGAAGGATGTTATTCTACACACCCACTGATGGACCTGGGTCCATAGGTGACGAAAATTGAAAGCTAACAGCTGTTCTCGTTTCTTTGAAAGAGATGTAGCAGCCGATAACGTTTTTCAGCACGTAAGGTTCTAATTTGACTCTTCTGCGCCAAGGGAAAGGCGTTTATGTCGTTATTTTTATTTTTAAATATTCTAAAACAAGTTGACTGATGTGGTAACGCGTTCGGGACGTGCCAGATTCGAATCTCGGTCAGGATAATGACTGTACTTACTGAAAGTTTCCGTAAGTTTTCTTCAGTCCCTACAGCCAAATTCTGTGTAAAATAAAAGTAAAGTAAAGGTTTCCCTGTAACAGGCCGTGGAGGCCCATAGGGTTGTGAGATGTTGAGGTTCCCACATTTCCTACATAGTCGGCATATATATCGCGGTGAGGTTGTCAGCCTTACGCGCCGGCCGTCCTTTACCCCCAGGAAGATTCCTGGTACTCATTTCTGTTAGAGGCTGAGTCGATCCCAGGACCATAGTGCGGCTGGAAGGATTAGGACAATTGAAAAATAAATCCAATGACCTCATCGGGACTTGAACCTGCGACCTTCCGGCTTGTAGCATAGTGCCTCAACCAACTACTTCTGTGTAATACATTGAAATAGGCCAAAGCCGTTTCTTTTCATATCTTTTCAACTTCTTCGTGCCTCTAACAGAAATGAGTACCAGGAATCTTCCTGGGGGTAAAGGACGGCCGGCGCGTAAGGCTGACAACCTCACCGCGATATATATGCCGACTATGTAGGAAATGTGGGAACCTCAACATCTCACAACCCTATGGGCCTCCACGGCCTGGTACAGGGATAGCTTTACTTACTTATGCTCACTAGAGTCCAAACGCGAACTACAGATTTTTGTCGAAAGCGACTTTGCTGGTGAAACGAATTTCGTTGTTGTTCGGTATTCAGCAACCAGCTGTTGAGCAACGGCTGAGAGATCTTAATAAGGAGGCTTTGAGAGAACAGACCTTCTTCATTTCAGCCCAGTCGGTTGATGAACTTCTACCGGACTGCACGGTGCCATATTCAAAAATATCTTCGCTTCAAACCGAGCAGGTTGGCATAGCGGTAATACTCGAGACATACGCGAGTTGCTCGGTTCGACTCTCCTCCGGGACACAGAAAATCCTGATTGAGGTTTTCCATGGTTCTGTCCCTCCAGGAAAATGCTAGGATAGTACCTCGATTAGGCCGCAACCGCTTCCTTCCTAATCCATCACAGATCCTCTTTCGTCTTGTCATTCCTCAGTACGAGATGAGCAGTAAGTCATGAAGGCGTATGGGGGAATGAATGTATAGATCCATATATTCTTCACCTCGGAACTAATTGGTGGTTAGTTGTCAGCATGACGCCCCGGCCGCTTTACCCCCAAAGGAGACCTGGTATCCATCTGAGATAAGGCTTGATGGGCCTCAGGACCCGTCTAGACGTCTTAGATAAGAGACAATTCTTGACCCTAGCGGGATTCGAACTCCGGCCCCTCAGGCATCCAGCCCCTAGCGAGTCGCTTAGCTACTGATAGCGTCGTAAAATAAGTAACAAAAATACCGGTTACAGTTTAGTCCAAATTAAATGTTACTTGTCGCGTTTCTTTTCTAGGTTCCTTGTCTGCAAAGCTCGTGATGGAGAACTTGCCCACTGACCCTCCGAGACTCGTGGTCGTCCTGGACCTTTTCCTTTATACAGACACCCACTCTCTTGAAACTGCCGAAACCACCGTCGAATGTTCTCAGCACAGGGCGGATTAATGCCCAATCGCCTTTGAAAAGCACGCTGCACCGTGACAACCGAATTTGTTTTCGCGAACTCGAGAACGCAGAACGCCTTTTGCTGAGGACTCGCCATTCCTAGGGTAAACGAACAACTGAACGTTGCCGGAAGAACGACGCGACTTCAGCGCCCCTGTGGCAGCCATTCACAACTTAGATAATTCCTCTTTCAAATGGTCACTGACTCATTCCATAACGATGCTTGAGAACTGAAGCAATGCGTCATGAAATTGGTTCATTCTTTTTGAATAACCCTGTATATTAAGAAGGGGCACACGGTCGCGAATTTGGTGAAATATAGACTTGTATCTGTCCTTAATTAATTAATCACTCCATGAAGAAGAGTGGGGGAACAGAGGTGTAGCTCCACCAATCTTAACCTCGGCAGTAGATGAGGGTGAGTGGTCAGCTTCCCGCCCCTGCCGCTTTATCCCCGGAGAAAGAGCCCCCGGTACCCGTTGGATAGGAGGCTGGGTGGGATCCAGAGCTGGTCTCTTGCCCCTGCCTCAGAATCGAACCCTGGCCGCCCACCCGTGGCTATACCGACTGAGCTATCCCGGCGTCGAAAGTTGCCTATGTACGTAGGTAAGTCAAAAATTATCCGCACTCTTTTTTTTCCAATCCATATATACAAAAATAGGGGTTGAACAAGTACTTCATTTTTCTACATAGTCTCCTCCCTTTTCGATGCACTTGGTCCAGCGGTCCAAAAGCTTGTGAATTCCCTCCACGAAGAAGGTTTTCGGTTGGTCGCGCAACCATTTATGCACCGCTTCCCACACTTCTTTGTCCGTAGAAAATCAAAAACCTCGTACGTAAAACATGTTTGAGCGGTCCAAAGAGCTACATACTCAAATAGTACGTTTATGTTTGCATTCGCCAGTTTGCTGCTAGAATATAATTTTGACGAAGAGTCACTGAACTGATTACGAGGTTTCCATGAATGAAACAACGAGAGAAACTTATTTATGTAATTACAGAGCAATCCTTTATTTGGCATGTGTGGATCCATTGTTCAAACACAAACTTTGATACTGAATCCTCACTGAGTACTCCATGTTTGGTAGAGACCGCAGAAAGAGCAGGTTCATTGAAATATGATCGTTCCGTGTCGGTGAGCATTTGTTTGAAACACATTTTAGTGTTTACCGGAAGTGGAATTAGCTAGTGAGGCGTTTCCGGTTCTCTCGTGTTCAGTCACTAGAGGAACAAATAATAATAATAATAATAATAATAATAATAATGACAACAATAATATTAATTAATATATAGTTAGAATAATAATCGGGCTAACTATGACTGATGTGAGAGGCTACACGTTAGCCGACCGGGGATCGACCCCTAGCGTAATCAGTGATCGGCTGTCAAGTTCAGTTTGCCTCTGGGGCTCGATACAGATTCCTGTTCTACGGAGAGGGCTGAAGCACCTGCTTTAGGACAGGGATACCTTCAGTTTCAGTTTAATGATAATGACCTCGCTTGCGGGCTAAAACCACGGAGTTTGTTTTGACCGAAGAGAGATGAAGTGACAGGAGGTTGGAGAAAACTGCATAATGAGGAGCTTCATAACTTGTACTCTTCACCAAGTATAATTAGAATGATCAAGTCAAGGAAGATGAGGTGGGCAAGGCATGTAGCACGAACGGGGGAGAAGAGGAATGCGTATAGGATATTGGTGGGAAAGCCAGAAGGAAAGAGACCACAGGGAAGGCCAAGGCGTAGGTGGGTGGACAGTATTAAAATGGATCTCAGATAGGATGGGATGAATTGGATTGATCTGGCTCAGGATAGGTACCAGTGGAGGGCTGTTGTGAACACGGTAATGAACCTTCAGGTTCCATAAAATGCTGGGAAATTCTTGAGTAGCTGCAGAATTGGCGGCTCCTCTAGAAGGGCTCAGCTCCATGAGTAAGTAACAGAGAAAAAAATGTAATTCTTGTGCTTAGTTACGTATCACTCTGTGTAAGCGTGTGGGGAAGTGGAGGTATTGCTCCGTGTATGTTTTTTCTTAGATATTGGATGGAAGTGAATAGTCAGGCTTTTGCCCCGGCCGCTTTAACCCCGGAAAGTTCCCCGTTCTTGTTTAGGTGTGAGACTGGGTGGGTTCAAGAGCCGTTTAAGTGGCTGCAGAGAAGTAAAAAAAAAAAAAAGTCGATCCCTTAACCGATGATGATGATAATAATAATAATAATTAGTTTAAATTCTTTTTTTGCTTCTTGAATTAACAGCCTAAGGGTCAGTTTGCTGGAGGAAGGGAAGAGAAGTCAAGGTAATTCATATCATATACAGGGGCAGGTGGTGGTGTAGTTGATTGGGCCACTAAGCTACAGGCCGAAAGGTTGCAGGTTCGATTCCAAATGAAGTCATTGGATTTTGAATTGACCGCACTATGGCCCTGGGGTCGACCCAGCTTCAAACAGAAATTAGTAACAGGAATATTCCTGGGGGTAAGAGCAGCCGGCGCATAACGCTGACAAATCGTCATCTGCTAGGCGATTATCTAGAAATTGTGAGAGCCTCGATGTCTCACAACCCTATGTGCCTCAACGGCATGTTAGAGGGATAATTTTACTTGTTACTTTTGATTGATTTTTCCTAAGCTTTGCCCGCTCGTCATTTTGATAGTGGGTGATGTTTTGGAAGGCAAAAAGGTGACATTTTACGATCTGAACTTTGTTATGAGCAGGGTCCGGAATTTCATGGTCTGAAAATATTTAAAAAATGACCGAAAAAATCCAGAAAAATGACCTAAAGGAGAAAAGAAAGAACACTTCGCTTCCATGTTATTCACATTTCAGAAAACATATGAAGAAAAATTCCCTAAAATGGCCAAGAATGACAAGAAATACCCTTAAAAGTCCAAAAATTTACCCCCAAAAATACCCCCAAAATGAAAAGATGACCTTAAACCTAAAAATATAAAAAATGACAAAAAAAATACCTATAAAATTTACATTTCTGTAACCAGCAGCTCATATTCGAGATTTATATATTTAAGAGCATCGCATAGGATACAAGGAAAAACAGATGACATGTCATCAAAATCCTGGCCCTGGTTCTGAGCAGAGGCGAGAAGTTGAGCCGGGGCTTTGGTTTTTATGACAGGAATGAATTTTTCATATTAACTTTCGATGGGGCTACATTAGGCCGAAATTTTGATGTTACCTTTGTAGGGGCTGCATGTAATGCAACGTGGAATTTGAGTACCGGCTAAGAAAACCACGGAAAACCTTCATCCCGCTGTCCGGTCGGAGGACCTTCCGGATACAAGGTGACTTCTAGCCAGCAGTCCGGCATTAAACATGGGAACACTATCTTTGTTAACATATCTATTTTCTTTATGGTCTGTAGGCATGCTATTCTGTCCAGTGGACCATCTGATTTAATGTACAGAGAAACAGCGCGACTTTATCGCATCTTGGGCAAATTATACAAACATTTCCTAGAGGAATCATAACATTTGAGGTTACCTGGTCCGGACAGAGTTTATGGTGACATAATTTATATGTTATTACGTCTGTACTGTCCCGGTTTTTGTTCTGTACAGCTTGTTGAACCTGATGGCAAGAAAGGGACCGGAAGTTATGGGTACTGAGTGTCTCTGTGTTCTGCCAGACGTGTCCAAAATGCCCAGTCGCCCCGCTTTTCCAGGCAAATGTCGGCCATGATTGTTTCCTGCCAGATCCCCTGTCACTTGACCCGTTCACGGCGTCATATTCGCAAACAAGCAGTAGAAATCTGAAGACGATCAATATTTGGCTTTCCTGTCTTGCTTTCTGTCTTCCTTTCATGTAGTATTCTTTTCGTTTCCTTCTTACTTTTTAATTTCTTTTCGTTAACCTCCCATTCTTTTTTTCTTCTAATTGTCTCTTTCTTTTCTCTCTTTTGCTGCCGTTTCCTCTGTTTCCTCTTTTCCCTTTCTTTATTCCATCCTCCATTTTCTTCCATCTTGTTGCTTTATCATTACTTCTTATTTTTCTTCCATTATCCTACTCTTGTTTGTTGCTATTTTCCTCTATGAATGTATCTGCCTGGGTCTGTCTCTGTGTATGTATGTGTATATATGTCTGCCTCTTGCCTGTCTACCTACCCCTCTCTTTTCTCTGTCGGTTTATTCTATCTATCTATCCCTCCGTCCATCCGTCAATGTATACATATACATCCATAGAATCACATATCCGCCCAGTGCGTTTAACTAGATCAGTTTCATGCGGGCGAGCTGTTTCACTCTGTCCTCTCCGCTTGCTAGGTTTAGTGCGGGAACTTCTTACGGGCTGGACAGCAAGGGTTCGATTCCCGGAAAAGGTAGGGACTTTGCCCCTCTTTCCAGTCTGTCCTCCCCAGCCTCATATTCAGTGGGGATCGTGGGTTCATACTTCAGTCATATATCGGCTTGAGCATGAAGATAACAATTAATTAGGCATAGAGGTAAAAGCCTTCTGGTCGTTCTCAACAGAGTGCGCAATGAATTTGATGAGCTCCGCTGTTTAACGTAAGGATTGTACAGTGTGTACGGGTTGTAACAGTGCGCTTGCCTCGCTCCCTTCCACATTGCTGCTGCAGCCACTGCCTCGCTCCTTTAACTGCTCATGCGCGTCAGAGATTTGGTCACCCATCGTGTTTATGCAGCCAGCTCCAGTCTCCCGCATGTCCGGCATGGCAGGTCCCTGCACTGTAGGAGCCACATGTCTCGAACTTAGGCAATTTTCGTAGTAATCGAGTTTTTCCTTAGGATCTCCACATGTCATTACGAGTCTTTTGTAGGATTCTGCAGGTAATAATCGTTGTGTTAGGCAAGCCGGCTAGACGCGTCACCTTGTTCCCGAGGAGACTACAAACAGATGGCAGGCCCTCTTCTTACGAGGTTCGTTGCGCCGCAATGTATGCAAAATGCATAAATTGTTGTTTTGAAGCTTCTGGTACGAACCGTTTATGAGGGGGTCCATGCCGAAAGTCTCAAGTATGCATACGCGAATGTAAATGGAAGGTGCACGCCATGTTTTTATTCCTCATCTCTGCATTGCGCCCTTAAAGAGAAAGTACTAATAAAGACAATTGTAATGAGAAATAATTCCGTAACAGAACAAGTCATTGTTATTATTGTTATAGCTCTACAACCCTTTGTTGGATCTTGGCCGCTTTTTCAATTTCTTGAACATATACACGCGTTAGCGTAGTTGGTTGAGGCACTATGCCTCAAGCCGGAAGGTCGCGGGATCGAATCCCAATTAGGTGGATTTTTTCAGTTTACCTAATCCTTCCAGCCGCACTGTCATCTGACGGATTACTGATGAATGAATGAAAGGGCGGCCGGCGCCTAAGGCTGAGAACCGATTGTCTAGAAAATGTGGGAACCTCGACGTCTCACAACCCTATGGGCCTCCACGGCCTGTTACAGGGGTAGCTTTACTTTTACTTTTTTACTTTACTTAAAATAAGGCTTTCTGCGTTTATACGAGTAATATAAACAAAATTAATTGAAACCAATCATATAATAGCAATAGCTTGGTCAATTGATATTAAATATTCAAACGTCTGACGCAGTAGTATTTGATATTAATCGTTTAAGACATGAAAGTTATTTAAATAAGTTAATAAATGACAATTACAATTTATCTTGTGGCATCACATAAATTAACATATGTATTTACAAATAAAAAAACGCAGAAATTCTATTCAAGATAGTGGGACTGTGGTGTGTATGTGTGTTGGCTTACAAATGGTTTCCTGCTTGTGATATGACTTGCTTTTCAGTATCACCCACTTAACATTTTCTCAATCACCCATCTTGTCTCATTTAAATTCTTCCAGGGATGTACATAGGGGTGTACATAACTTATACACGTAATGTTGTGATTGAGGAGTGAAGTTCTTTCAGTTGAATGAAACCATTCAGAGAATTTTTGCAAATGAGTAATTATGATATTGGAAACCATTAAACAAGAACTTATGCTGGGTTTTGGATAATTGGATATATTGACCACTTACTGGTCGCAACTACAACACTTTTCGCTGATTTCCACACTTTACAGGTCACTTACACTCTAAATGTTCACTGTGCAGTTCCAAAAATTCTTTGATAAGAAAGAGATATTACCTACTGTTTCTAATTCCGGTATCTACTGTTCAAGTGACGGGCGTTGGTACAGTTGCACTTCGCAACTCGTGTGAGGACATGACATGTTGCTACTGCTGCTGTATAGTGTGCAGTGTAGTGTACAGTGAAACAGCTCAATCTCGGAAAATGTTCGGACACGCGCACATGCAGTTTTTACTTATAATGACCGATATTATACAAACTCCGTAGCCTTTATTCCGCAAGCGAACTATACCGACCGAGCGACCGCCGCTTGTCGGCGAAGTTAGTGCCAACTTTAGCGGATAGAGGGTGTCGCGTGGTCAGTACAACGGATCCCCATGGTCATTAATCTCGGTTTTCTAGACCGGAGCCGCTATTTCCGTGAAGTATCTCCTCATTTATCCTCACGAGGCTGAGTGGACCCGATTCCAGACCCACTACTTCTCAGAAAATCTTGTAGCGCCGGGAATCGAATCCGGGAGCTCTGGATCTGTAGCCAGGAACTCTGATCACTAGACCACAGGGGCGGTCATGACCGATGCTATGACCTCACAGAATACTGACCTTTCCTTCTGGGACATTCTGTATATTCTGAGCTCCTGGCATCGTTGTTAAACAAGCTCAGTAAATAAGTGAATACATTGTCGATGTTGAGATGTACGTGAATACAAGAGTGTAGTTCCGTCCGTTCTCAACAGAGCGCGCAGTGAATTTGGTCGAGTCCACTGACTGAGATAGGGATTTTATAGTTTCTGTATCGGTTTATACGGCTTTAGTGATGGTGCGTCACATTACCTCCCGCCATTGCAGCCGCAACCACCGCTTGCCGTAATTCTCCTGACGCTCAACCCAAAGGCTATGCCTATAATCACGTGGTAAAGACGGCAATGTAAAGGGATCGGCTCTCTACTTCCCTAGTATCGACTGTCACATACAGAAGATAGGTATTTACAAAGCTTTGTTGCAGAATTGATTATCAACTCTGTACCAAGTTTTTGACAGCTGATGTGGGAGTGTTACTCGTATAAGAAGGGGATGAAGGAAATTACGACATTCTCTTGTTTTTATTAGTCTGAAAATGGCACGAAAACAAAACAAAAAAAAAATGGCGTCTTCTATTGTAATCACTGGCTCCTGTGTTCATATCCATCTTTTTCTTTTGTCTTTACAGACCCTGTGTTATTTAGACGTGTATTGTTTTGGATAGGGGTTGCCTGTCCTCATCTTGCAGCAGAGTAATGTCATGGGGTGTGTGCAAATGTCGAGTCTTTAATCCTTTGAGCAGTAATCAGTTACGTAATAATCATACAGGGTGTCCGGATCAAAGGTATCCAAAATAAAATCATATCTCAGGAAGAATTTATTATACACATTTGTGGGTTATACCACTACAAAGGGGAACTATCGAAGTATTTTTCTGCATATATCACTTTCTCAATAAATTTAAATGTGGGCTCCCTTGGTGGCACGACAGATATCCAGACGATCCAGCATGTTTGGTGTTTTTTATTGCTAGTGGGGTGGGACTAAGTTCCTTGTACTGCGACCACTTCTGGCCTATTGTACCAGCCCCAGATGATAGATGAGGGTGACTGTGGAGCAATTGGTGGAATGAAGATTGGCAGGGGAAACCGAAGTACTCGGAGAAAACCTGCGCCAGCGCCACTTTGTCAACCACAAATCCCACTTGACCAGACCTGGGATCGAACCCGGGCCGCCGCGGTGGGAAGCCAGCGACTAACCGCTTGATCTATGGTGCGGCCCTTGTTTGGTGTTACCATAGCCACAGCGTCCCTTATGCGGGCTTTCAGGTGTTGAAGGTCGTTGATCTTAACCTGGTAGACAATGTTCTTCACATAACCCCACAAGAAAGAATCCACTGGGGTTAAATCTGGCGACCTAGGAGGCCAAGCGATTGGTTCACCTCTGCCGATCTGTCTCCCAGCGATCACTCTGTCCAAGTGATTCCTAACATGGTGACAGATATGTGGCGGCGCATGCGCGTAAGCCGGGCATAAAAAAATCTGCGTTTTCCTTTCGATAACATAAATGGGATACGTGTATGAAAATTAGTTTCCGAGATATAATTACCTTTCTTCCGGACACCCTGTATTTTGAGATACGTAATAATCATACTTTAAGAAGTCTTTGTTGTGGAGAATTTATAATTACAGACTCTGTGATTGGGACTTGTTTAAAGACACGTCCGTTCTCTGAAGTATGCCAACTAATAATGGGCAGAGAGAGACCGTGGATAATCCAAACCGCGCTAAGAGCAGTAAACCTGAAGGTAATGACGCTGCCTTGAATGGAACGAAATACTATTTCTTAGAGTCATAATTTGAACCATTTTCACTCCCACAAACGATAGAATTTACATAATTTGTTTGGCTGTAGGGGCGCTGTACTCGTTACAGGTCTCTTAATCATGTTTCATAGTCCAGTCTCCAAGTTAAATATGGCCTACCTAAACGGAAAAATATATAAAGCTGTTATTTAACTGTTCTTTGAAATTTGACCTCGAACCCTTCGAGAACAGTGTATTTTGGGAGTGCCTGGGAACTGGATGCTTAGGGCAATATTTCGATCTAGGAGAGAGAGAAAGGCCGATCACAGTGGCCGCGCGGCCTAAAGTGTGAACTGTCTTCACTCGCTCGAACTCTGGGGTCGTGGGTTCGAATCCGAGTCACCGCATGGATGTCTGTGTGCGTTTATTCTGTTTGTGTTGTTCTATGTGTAGGTAGCGGCCTTGGGACGGGCTGATAACTGGTCCAAGGAGTCCTACCGACGGTGTATAAAAACTCCGTGGCTTTAGTCCGCAAGAGGACTATACCGCCGCTTGTGCTAACATTACCGAATGTCATGTGGNCCTCACGAGGCTGAGTGGATCCAGTTCCAAACCCACTACTTCTCAGAAAATGTGGTAGCTTCGGGAATCGAACCCGGGACCTCTGGATTTGTAGCCAGGGACTCTGACCATTAGACCACAGAGGCGGTACCGACGGTGTATAGGTTTGAGAATCTGAAAAGTCGGTCAAGGTCCAACGAAGGGCTGTACAGCCAGAGAGAGAAAGTAATAGGAGAAAGGAAGAAAGTACATAAGTAGGATGAGATGCTTTGGATACCAGGCACACATCTGGGAGACGAGAAATACACACAGAATTTTAGTATAACTTATACGTAAGAAGGGGGTCGGGATAGCTCAGTCGGTATAGCGACGAGCTACTGGCACGACTGAGTCGGGGTTCGATTCCCAGCAGGAGTAAGATTTTTTCTTCTATACAACTAGTGAAATGCTACATTTGGAGCATCGCTTTGTCTGGGGCTGAAACATGGACACTTACGGCAGTAGATCAGAAACATCTGGAAAGTTTCGAAATGTGGTGTTGGAGAAGGATGGAGAAGATCAGTTGGACCGATTATGTGAGAAATGAAGAAGTGTTATTTAGAGTGAGTGAGCAGAGGAATATCCTACACGAAATAAGGAAAAGGAAGGCTAATTGGATTGGTCATATCTTACGCGGTAACTGCCTTCTAAAAGAAGTTATTGAAGGAAAGATAGAGGTGCGGATAGAAGTGACAAGAAGACGAGGAAGAAGACGTAAGAAGATGCTGGATGACCTTGGGGACAGAAGAGGATATTCTCATTTGAAGGAGAAAGCTCTAGATCGCATCAAGTGGAGGAACTGTTTTGGAAGAGACTGTGGACCTGTCGTCTTGACAGATTCCTGATGAATGGCCCACCTAACCTATTTAATGGGCAAGGTACTTAATTAAGCACTGGTACTTTACTTTTTAGGGGGCACGCGGTAGCATAGTTGGTTGAGGCACTATGCTACAAGCCAGAAGGTCGCGGGTTCAAGTCCCTTTGAGGTAATGGGATTTTTTCATTTGACCTAATCCTTCCAGCCGCACTATGGCCCTGGGTTCGGCTCAACCTCTAACAGAAATGAGTACCAGGAATATTCCTGGGGGGTAAAGGGCGGCCGGCGCGTAGAGCTGACAACTTTACCGCCATATATGAGCCGATTGTCTACAAAATGTGGGAACCTCAACATCTCATAACACTATGGACCTCCACGGCTTGTTACAGGGATAGCTTTACCTTTTAATATAACATACATATAAAAGTAATTTGGGACTGTATTGTGTTAGCCGGACTGGTGTAGCGATAAGTCTCTGGACATATCCGGGTCTTGCCCGGTTCGAATCCCGGCCGGATACAGGTTATCCTGGCAGAGTTTTAAGTTTCTACCAGCAACTGTCGCTTTCTTTCGCGTCCTTTCCAGTTCATCATTCACCAGCCCTGCCATTCGATGCTGTTAGCGTCATACAGTAACAGAACTTCTGACTAACTTCATGGAGCTGAGCCCTTCTGGAGGAGCCGCCAGTTCCGCAGCTACTCAAGAACTTTCCAGCATTTTATGGAACCCGAGGGTTCATTACCGTGTTCACAAGAGCCCTCCACTTTTCCCTATCTTGAGCCAGATCAATCCGACTCATACGATCCATCCTATCTCTCTAAGATCCATTTTAATATTGTCCACCCATCTACGTTTTGGTCTTCCTAGGGGTTCCTTTCCTTGTGGTTTTCCCACCAATATCCTATATGCATTCCTTTCTCCCCCACTCGTGCTACATCCCCCGTCCGTCTCATCCTTAACTTTATCATTCTACTTACACCTGGCAGCCTCCTGTTACTCCGTCTCTCTTCGCTCCAAATACAAAGAAAAACTATACAACTTCTTGATCCTTGGTAGAATAGGTTGCGATTGTCTCTGAAGTCGCGGTCCGCATTTTGCATAACAATTATATAGCAGCATACACATGACGTATTAGGCCTTATCGCGGTAGAAGGACAAACGTCATGTGGTGACAATGATTTGTGACGAAGTGTTGTTTGGAGTCCTCTGATAAGACCCACATCCTTTAACGATTGGTGAGGTTCAGTAAATTGAATGCATATAAAATTTTATTTTGAAAGCCAGAAGGAAAGAGACTACTAGGAAGACCTAGACGTAGGCGGAAGTATAATATGGAAATGTCCTGCAGCCTGTATGGTCATTGCTATGCAACGATCGTGAGATGGGGGATATATCAGACCCGTATCTGGGCAACGGCTTGGTAAACACATTACCGCATCAACGGATACTCATACAACGATGGCAAGTAGGGTGTTGAAGAAAGCAGTCTTCTGGGATTTGGCACCGTGTATATGTAAATCCCAGAAGACTGCTTTCTTCATAGTCACCGCCGTGAAAGCCTCAAATCTTACAAAGTAGGGTGTTGTTTACGCGGTCCGCGCTGAAGAGTTGTAAAGAAGAGATTTGTGTCAACGAGTGTAGTTTAGCTCTGCAAGGGGGGCTCAGAGGAGATGGGGGCTGTAGCTGAAGTGACAGTTGACAAGAGGTCCTGAGGGCGTGGAGCTGAAGAATCTCCACTGTTAGAAGCCTCTGCCAGGAAGCGGCTCAAGACACAGCAGCCTGGAAAAGTCTTAGCGGTTTCTGTGGTGATTTGTGAAGTGCGGAAATCAGCGATAGCGCTGTAATTGTAGTTCCGAGTGGTGTGTGTATATGTGGTCAGTAAATCGATTAACCAATCCATACCGCTGCCGGTGACGGTAGCCGAGCGGTCTAAGGCATGCACTGTCTTCGCTGGCTTGGAAACCGGGATCGTGGGTTCGAATCCCACTCTGGGCATGGTTGTTTAGTTTGTGTGTGCGTTTTTCTGTGTTTGTGTACAGGTAGAGGCCTTGCGACGAGCTGATCACCCGCCCAAGGAGTCCTACCGAATGTGTAAGATCTAGAAAAACCGAAGTGAACGGAGAAGTTCATGGAGGTAGGCCTAGGCCCACTGGGGCTGTAGTGCCAAGGGTGAAAAAAAAATCCATACCCCATCTATAGTCACACACATAAACGTGACAGTATTTTAGAGAAATAGGTTGAGATGATATGGGCTGAATTCATCTAGCTCAGGATAGGGACCAGTGGAGGGCTCTTGTAAACAAGATAATGAACCTTCAAGTTCCAAAAAATGTTGGGAAATTCTTGAGTTGCTGAGCGACTGGTGGTTCCTCAAGGAAGGCTTTGCTCCATGGAGTTAGTCAGATGTTCAGTAAGTAACCTACCAAGCTCAAGAACGGGTAACCCGTATTGGGAATTTTGAGAGGAATTGCCAAGGTAAGACCTTGAGGTACATCAAGGGCAGTATATGGCGTACTTCATGTTAATCGATTTTCTGTGATACCCCTACTTCCGAAGGATTGAAGTAATGTTACCTTAAGGAGGCCACAAACGATTATTTCTCAACCGCAGAACAATTCTACATACCAAACAAATAACCTCTCTGAATATGCGAGAGTTTTGTGGTTTCGCATTCCTCAGTGTTTTATATTCAGAGTTTGCATATGCGGGTAGAATGATGGAGATTTGTGTGCAGCTGAGTCCTGTTCGTTGATGGACGTCTGAATAAATGAAGAAGTTTCTTTGAATTCAAACACCATCCAGTATACATAAAGACAGGACGATGAATAATGTACAGAAACATAACATTTGTACTAATGTAGCATTGTCACAAACTTTTAGATCATAGGTTTATTTAATAACTAATAAACACTGCCGGTCACAGTAGCCTAGCGGTCTAAGGCATGAACTGTCTTCGCTCGCTCGGAAGCCGGGATCGTGGGTTCGGATCTGTTTCCTGTGAGGTACGAACTGAATTCTTATATATTATTCTTATACACTGCCGGTCCCAGTAGCCGCGCGGTCTAAGGCATGCACTATCTTCGCTCGCTCGGACTCTGGGATCGTGGATTCGGATCTGTTTCCTGTGAGGTACGAACTGAATTCTTATATATTATTCTTATACACTGCCGGTCACAGTAGCCGCGCGGTCTAAGGCATGCACTATCTTCGCTCGCTCGAACTCTGGGATCGTGGATTCGGATCTGCTTCCTGTGAGGTACGCATTGAATTCTTATATATTATTCTTATACACTGCCGGTCCCAGTAGCCGCGCGGTCTAAGGCATGCACTATCTTCGCTCGCTCGGAAACCGGGACCGTGGGTTCGGATCTGCTTCCTGTGAGGTACGGACTGAATTCTTATATATTATTCTTATACACTGCCGGTCCCAGTAGCCGCGCGGTCTAAGGCATGCACTATCTTCGCTCGCTCGGAAACCGGGACCGTGGGTTCGGATCTGCTTCCTGTGAGGTACGGACTGAATTCTTATATATTATTCTTATACACTGCCGGTCACAGTAGCCGAGCGGTCTAAGGCATGAACTACTGTCTTCCCTCGCTCGGAAGCCGGGATCGTGGGTTCGGTGTGTTTATGTGTTGCCCTGTGCTTAGGTAGCGGCGTTACGACGGGCTGATCACTCGTCTAAGGAGTCCTACCCTCTGTGTAAAATGTGTTATGGAACTGAATAAGAGGCCAAGGCACTGAATTTGCTGGAAAAGCCATCGAAAAGGAGAGTGATAATTACGAGAACAGAGAAAATAAGTGAAAGCAATTTTAGTTGTTCTGACAAGTGAGATATTAGCATTGAAAGGGGAACAGATTGAAAAAAGAAACCATGAGTATTAAGATTACGGTGTTGTTGAATGTTACGCCATATAATCTGGTAGACAGATGAAACATTTTAGAGATACATGCTGCCTGTATGTTTTTTTGTTGGTTATTTAAGGACGCTGTTTGTATCTGGATTACAGTAGAATGATAGATGTATTAAAAAGAATTTAGAAGGAAACTCATACCCTAATTCACATACCACCCCAAAATTTTCCTGGAGGGACTAAGGAAAACGATAATAAATCTGAGTATGTCGGTGTTCCAACCGAGGTTCGAACAAGGCACCTCAAAAATACGAGTACGGTTCATTAATGTTACTCTAACCCTTTCTCTTAATTTGTACCGAAGTAGACAACATGTTCTTCCGAAACGGCGGGACATTCTACTTGTAATATATACGATGGAAAGTCAGTAAATACGTCACAAGTGGGAGTAAAACAGCTGTAATGGACGTAATAGGTGCTCTGTATATATCACTAGGTAGCAGCACCAATTTATTGACGGTCTAGATAGCAGACCTCATCTGGATTCGAACCCGCGACCTTACGGCTTGTAGCATACTGCCTCAACCAACTACTCTGCCGTCGGTCGTAACATAATTTTGACTTTGACCATACTACGCGCTGCTATATCGCAGAAGATTCACTCTACGTCCTTCCTTCCGTGGCTCCAGCTAAATCGTGAGGAGGTTCAAAGGCATATCCCGTTCTTTGTATTTTCCTTTGATCCTAATTATCGATTTAACATTCACATTTCCGTTCAACGCCTTATAGCTTCAGCAGTCAGTTCAGCATTGTCAAACAACTAAATACTCAGTGATGAAATATGGGACTCAACCGGCTAATTGGAGACGGAGAAATGTGTGGAAATCAGTTGTGACGTGTCTGGGACTGGAAGGCAGTGGCATGACAATGACGTATCAGAGCCATAACAGAACTGTTAAAACTAAAGCTGAAAACCAGAAGCAAGTCATGCTATGGCCAGGGGTGTACAGTGTTGTGGTTCAGTAAGTAATTTTGTCGTCTTAGAAAAGACACGGTTCCAGTGTTTCGTAACGAATTGAATCTTCAGAGCGTTGCATTGCTTGTACCTCAAGTCTTTTATGTCAGCTATTCTTTTCCATTTGCTTTTTCTGTTTTCCTTTGTTCACGTTCTTTACCCCTCCTTCAATGTTTATTCATCTGATTGACATTACATTCGAAGTGATTAAAAATTTAATATGCTGCAGAAATTAATAAATTCTAACTCGCGAAACATAAAGTAAATAAATCGATTTAATGATGAATATCTCATAAAAGAATTCTCTCTTTTCCTTCTATAATAATTTTGATAATTGCAGTGAACAGTCAGTATTTATTTAACTAATGGGGGAGACGAAGAATGCGTATAGGATATTGGTGAGAAAGCAAGAAGGAAAGAGACCACAGGGAAGACCAAGGCGTAGGTGGGTGGACAATATTAGAATGGTTCTTAGAGAGATAGGATGGGATAGTATGGATTGGATAGATCTGGCTCAGAGTAGGGACCAGTGGAGGGCTGTTGTGAACACGGTAATGAACCTTCGGATTCTATGAAGTGCTGGGAAATTCTTGAGTAGCTGCAGAATTGGCGGCTCCTCCAGAAGGGCTCAGCTCCATGAGTAAGTAAATGGTTTATTTAACTGGAGCCTGGATAGCGTAGTCGGTATTGCAACTGGTTACTGGCAGGACTACCGATGTGTCGGAGTTCGAGTCCTGGTAGGGTCAAGAATTTTCATTTTTTCATCTTGTCCAGATGCGCCCTGGGGCCCACTCAGCCTCCTATTCAATGGGTATGAGAGGTTTTGTTTCCCCGGGGTGAACCTGACCACTCACGTCCAGCTAGTGCCGAGACAAAGAAAATGTGGATCTATACATCCACTCCCCTATACGTCTTTATAGCGCAGGCTAAACTTGGTAAGATGGCCGGATTTCTGCTCATGGCAGCTTGTATCGAACCTGGGACTGTCTGGCTGTTCACGACTGGTGTGCACCATTACCTCCACTCCCCTACTCTCTTCCAAGGAATGGTTTACCGACAGAACTTTCTTTGATGTATGCAAGAAGACATTTCGAGATCAAGGACCGCTAAAAGGTAAATTTGTTCCGTGCTTAACTAATTAAGCACTACGATATGAAGGCGTATGGGGGGAGTGGATGTATAGATCCACATTTCCTTCACCTGGGCACTTGTTGGAGGTGAGTGGTCAGCTTCACGCCCCGGCTGCTTTATTCCCGGAGAAATATCCCTCGGTACCCATTGAATAGGAAGTTGGGTGGACCCCAGAGCCAGTCTGGACGATTATTAGAAGAGAAAATTCTTGTTCCTACCGGGACTCGAACTCTGACCTGTCGGTTGTTCAGCCGGTAGCCAGTCGCTATAGCGAATTCGGTTTCCCGGATCCATCAGGGACTGGTATTGACAAAAATTTCCATGTACAGTTAATCCTACATGTATTTTATTTTTGCATTAGTCAGGTGGACACGGAAGGAAGAAACGAATTGGCTCCGGAAGTCAAAATATGGCACTTCCATACAGGAAAGTGTGACGCAGTCTGTGGGCCGCGATCCTTGTCGACGGAAACCGCATGTTGTGGTGTCGATGCTAACGTATATCATTTGATTCATAGCCACTTGCCTAAGTCGAGCACGTCCCACAGATCTGAGTGACACTGCCAGTTTTCAGACATTTCTAACGGGTTTCGTTTTTTCTTAACATGTCGTGGATCACAGAATTTTCTTGAACAGGTGATTGGACCCGTTCACAATGGCGGCACAGTGCCAAAGTCAGGATACTGTTGAAGGTCATTCTCTGTTCTCGGTTGTCGTCTATTTGAGAATCATATTAACGAAGCGAACCTCGAGTTTCTGAATGAAATTGTTTGAGAATGTCCATACTCTCTGCTAAAGAACTACAGGCTTACTCCCAGGACACTTTAACAAGGGAGAGTCAGTAAATAGGACACAGATGGAGGTAAAACAGCTGTAATGGATGTAATAGGTTTTCTGTGTATATCACTAGGTAGCAGCACTGTCCAGCTTCATGTTCTAGGTAGCAGACGCGCATGCGCATGTTCAGAGATTGAGATCAATAGTAAAAAATCGCGACCGTATTTTGAGGACGTACTACCGAAGAGCGGAGTTCTGTTGTATATTATACGTGAGCAAAAGGGCTCAGTGCAAAAGATATTCATAAAAAATTACAAAAATTCTATGACTTTAACATATTAAATCTGTTCTCAGATAGTGACGTTACATATTATTTTAAAGCAGAAGAATAAGTTTTGAGAATGGAAGGTGGCTTAAACTCATTCAGGGTTAAGAATTCCATAAAAATTAAGACTGATGGTTTTGAAATATAGAATGATTTTTTTTTATTGCTAGTGGGGTGGGACTAAGTCCCTTGTACTGCGGACACTTCTGGCCTACTGTACCAGCTCCAGATGTTAGGTGAGGGTGATTGTGGAGCAATTGGTGGAATGAAGATTGGCAGGGGAAACCGAAGTACTCGGAGGAAACCTGCCCCAGCGCCACTTTGTCCACCACAAATCCCACTTGACCAGACCCGGGATCGCAGCCGCGGTGGGAAGCCAGTGACTAACCGCTTGAGCTATGGCGTGGCCTTAGAGTGACCTGTCTGTAATGTATAGAAGGACAGGAGCTTACATTTCGCTTCAGAAAGTTTCCGGAGTAGTTTCTCATTGACCTACAAAGGCCACATGAAAGGCATTTTCGATAAGTATGGCGCGTTATTGAATAAACAATAATAATCATAAAACGCAGAAGTTTCTATGATGAATTGCTTCTTCTCGTGATATCCTGCTATAATCCACATAACTCTCGGTGAGATCAATAATAAAACACGATCAGTGCGCTGAAGAAGTAAGAAAGGCTTTCATATTGAATATCAATTTGTGGCCCCCCCGATAAAATTCTAATCTGCTTACCGAATTCTTTGTTCATATCATCCCTAGTTTGAATCTGGCCTCAGAGGCACCCCCCTTACCAAATGCTCTCATAATACCTACAACTGGTCAGAGCCATATTTTTCATATTTCGTCATTATTATGATTAAAATTATTGTCAGTAGCCGGGATAGTCAAGTTGGTGTAGCCACTGGCTAGGGGCTGGACGACCGAGGGGTCGAATTTCGAGTCCCAGTAGGGTCAAGAGTTTTCTCTTGTCCACAACGTCCAGACCGGCTCTGGGGTCCACCCAACCTCCTCTATCAAATTTGTACTGGTGGCTCTTTCCCCATGGGTTAAAGTGGCCGGGGCGTGAAGCTGACCACTCATTTCCAGCTATTGCCGAGGTCAAGAAAATGTGGATCTATATATCCATTCTTTCCATACATCTTCATGGCATAGTGCTTAGTTAAGCACAGGGACAACTTTTCCTTATTACTGTCACGTAGTGTGTGTGTGACTGTATACGGAGTTTGGATTGGTGAGTAGATTTATTGACCAATTAACAGATTGTTAACTGCAAATGTACTATAACACTGTCACTGTTTCTACACTTTACAATTCACTAGAGCACACAGTCTAGTGTTCTCTGTTACTAGACGTTTCCTGATAACGGCTCCAACAATGACTACTACTCTTCCTCTTCACAGGCTCCCATACAGAAGTGACTAAGCCTTAACTTTGTCCCTTGCTTATAACATCTTGGCACGGACCATACAGAAAACACAGCTCTTCTATTGTTGCAATCTTGTCTGTTGCTACGGGAACGTGTTTACTGAGCCCTGCTATATCCGCCCATCTCGTGGTCGTTGCATAGCAACGGCTATACACGCTACAGTATTATTTAACGAACATTCATTGGTTGCATTGGTTAAGTAAAGGCGAATAATATGGTAAGGAACGGGTTGACGTAAGGTACGAACGAGACGGTTATACCTTATATGAAGGCAGTGTTATAAAATTCGCTCGGAGAGACTGAGGAAAATCACAGAATGCTGTTAACAAGATAACCAGTAACACGCTCCAGATTCGAATGTAGCGCGGCTGGAATTCGTCTCTGAAATATTACCGCTGCGCTAGTCTACCTGGCTCACAAGTCAACATTCACAATCGTACGGTGGTGTATGTCATATGCAGCTGATAGAACGTCGTTACGTAACGTAGAAAGGAAGAGAAACCGCGTCTCCATCATCACTGTACCCAGTCTCACTTTCAGTTGATACATCGTCGTCGCACAACCAACAGAACAAGTTTAGATCCACGTAAAATAGAGTAGAAGTTCTGCCGGGAACGAGGTCCTTGTCGTCGCAGTATCGCGCCACTTTACCGACTCATCACCTATAGAAAATTAGTTCGGGCGTATAAAATAAATATCATTGTCCAGTCACTTTACTGACTCAGCACTTATGAGTTGATGAAGTGTCATTACATAACCCATAAAGTAAATTTAGATCCGACGTAAATGAGACGAAAATTATCAACGTCAAGTCAATTTACTGACTCAGCACTTATGAGTTGATGAAACGTCGTTATATAAAAAGCAAGTTTAGAACGAATTAGAAGCCTGGAACAGATTCCCGGTCGTCCACGTGGCCATTTACTTTACCGACCTAGCTATCTCGACTCGCCCTCCTGTAGACATTGAATCTCCAATCTGATTCTTTCGTTGCACAATTATCTCTGTCTGTGGTTCTGCAGCCCTTTGGACCTCGGCCGTTTACTTCAGTTTTCTAATCCTATAAACGGTCGGTGTGTGGGTGTGGAACTTGGTCTCTGACATTAAGGGAGGAACATAGACTGAGGGTGTTTAAGAACAGGGTGTTGAGGAGAATATTTGGACCGAAGAGAGATGAAGTGACAGGAGGTTGGAGAAAACTGCATAATGAGGAGCTTCATAACTTGTACTCTTCTCCAAGTATAATTAGAATGATCAAGTCAAGGAGGATGATGTGGGCAGGACATGTAGCATGAATGGGGGAGAAGAACGCATATAGGATATGGTGGGAAAGTCAGGAAGAAAGATACCACTGGGAAGACCAAGGGGTAGGTGGGTGGACAATATTAAAATGGATCTTAGAAAGAAAGGATGGGATACATTGGATTGGATTGGATTGGATTGGATTCATCTGGCTCGGGATAGGGACCACTGGAGGGCTCTAATGAACACGGTAATGAACCCTCGGGTTCCATAAAATGCTGGGAAATTTTTTAGTAGCTTCATAATTGGCGGCTTCTCAAGAAGGGCTCAGCTCCATGAGTAAGTAAGTAAGTAAGAAAGATACACAGTCGGTAGGACTCCTTGCACGAGGGATCAGACCGTCGGAAGGCCACTTCCTACACACAGAACAACACAAATACGGAATAAACACAGACATTCACGCCTCTGGTAAGATTCGAACCCACGATCCCAAACCGCGCGGCCACTGTGATCGGCACAATGCTGATTACAGCTCGGTCTAATTCGATAGGCCCTTTCGTGGTGTACCTTTGGTCTTGTTCCCTTTGACCTTGTCTGTGCGCCGACGTAAAGCTGAAGGTAATTAGTGACTCCTCATTAAAAGCAGACGAGGCTGTGCCCGCCAAAGTGCATTGTAGCGGTTGGTTGGAGAGAGGACAATTAGTATTGCCTACCTGAGCTACTCCCGCAACGGTGGGCAGAAACAATGGCCCTCGTGGGGCAGTGCTATTGTACACTGTTTCCAAACAAAGCTGACATCCTTAACCCTTTCAGATTCAAGGCATCAGGAAGAAGCCTTCTCTTCACCGTCATTTTCGTCTTCTCTTTATCTTTCCCGTACTCTCTTCTTTTGTCTCCTCTTGCTCTATGTTATACTCATATTTACCCTTTCCTTTTCTTCCTTCTCGTCCACGTACTGTTTCACCTACTTCATTTTCCTTTTTAGCCTACTTTCCTTATTTTGAAGAGAGAACAGTAGGCTTATGCAGTCACTATGCTGTCTGTGTGTATGTGTATCACCAGCATTAGCTTTTGAATACCTGAACTAATCTTCATGAAACTTGGTATGTATATCATGGCACCTGAGCCCATCTCAGTGGCGTACTTCATAACTCCCTCCCATCAGTCTGTGTGTCTGTATCCCCCATAACGTTGCTAGGAAGCGGCTTGGTAAAAATGTTACTGCGGCA
>NW_019733847.1:211099-218794 GCF_002891405.2 Cryptotermes secundus | reverse complement strand
TTTGTTACAGGTAAGTTTCGGCCGAGAAGGCCCTAATCGCCATGTTTACGATTGACGTCAGATTGTTGTAAGTAACTTGCGATAGTAAAAGTAAAATTTGTCCCTGTGCTTAACTAATTAAGCACTACGCCCCTGAAGGCGTATGAACAACTTCACCTTTCTTTTTACCTCCTCTACAGTGTTTTGTAGGAGCCAGGGTAGCGTAATCGGTATAGCGACTGTCTACGGGCTCGACGACTGAGGGGTTCGAGTTCGAGTCCCGGTAGGTTCAACAATTTTTTCTTCTCCAAATGGTCCAGACCGGCTCTGAGGCCCACCCAATCTCCTAATGGGTACCAAGGGCTCTTTCCATCGGGGTAAAGCGGTCGGGGCTTGAAGCTGACCACTCACCACCAACTAGTGCCGAGGACAAGAAAATGTGGATATAAGCATCCACTCCCCCATACGTCTTCATGGCGTAGTGCTTAATTAGTTAAGCACAGGGACAACTTTACTTTTTTACCTTTTACAGTGTTTTGTATAGCGTGATAATTATGTCCACAATAAACAAACAAACAGGGCCAATGAGCAGGCTGAGTCGACTCTCTTGCCGTAGTGCGGCTGGAAGGATTAGGTCAATTGAAAAGCTGAGTGACTTCAAACGGAATCGATCCCACGACTTCCCGGCTTGTAGCATAGTGCCTCAACCAACTACTTTTTTATCTCATCGCCTGATATCTCAGCAGTGTGCTTATCTCACGCCGTCGGTAATTCTGTTCCCCATGTTGATCATTTGGCTTTATATTTACTGCGACCTTGTGGCTGCCATCAAAGCATTTTATGGTCTGTTTAATAAAATCTCTTATCAGGTTTACTCTTAACTGCAGTTAAAAGCTTATGTTAAAGGTCCAGTGCAAGCGTTATAAATGTCATGCACCATGAAATTCAAAGAACAGATCAAATGTCTAAACACCTAGATATATTGGCCACATTTTGATATTCAATTTTTGAATACACGGACTAATTGTCTGAGTGACATGCACGAGGTTCTTATGTTGGACACAAAATTAGGAAGTCATGACTTTCTACTCATGTTTAATCTTCGAAATTCAGTGGATTTAGATTAAATTTGATTTGCTGCTGAGGGCTCGAAGTAGAGGCTATAAGTCGAAATTGTATTCTGATGGGGTTTGATATGTTTTTTTTTTCTTTTTGCCAATACAGTAAGATCTAGAAGTGTGTGACGATGGTACATTATGTTTTTGGGCATTATCCAACACTTTTTTTTTTTGGATTCCACAACAATAATTTCTTTACACAGAGCAAGTTCGTCAGCCTTGTATCCAACCTCCAACTTGTACCGCAAGGTCTCATGTATTTATGTCTCCCAGTGATAGTTTGGCCCAATTATACCCACCAGGCACCGGGTTCACTGTGCTTAAATAATTAAGCACTACGTCTTGAAGGCGTGTGTGGGGAGTGAATGTATACGTCTACCTATGCTTGACCTCGGCACTAGTTTGAGATGAGTGGTCAGCTTCACGATCCGACCGTTTCACTTACAGAGAAAGAGCTCCCAGCGTAGGTATTTTAATCCGCTTGCAGATATTTAAAATCCTAATTATTTTAAAATCATGAATTTCCTGTGAAAGACAAAAAAAACCTCCGTGGTTTCAGTCCGCAAGCGAACTATACCGACCGAGCGACCGCCGCTTGTCGGCGAAGTTAGTGCCAATTTTAGCGGATAGATGGTGTCGTGTGGTCAGCGCAACGGATCCCCACGGCCGTTAATCTCGGTTTTCTATACCGGAGTCGCTATTTCCTTGAAATAGCTCCTCAATTATCCTCACGAGGCTGAGTGGACCCCGTTCCAGACTCACTACTTCTCAGAAAATCTGGTAGCGCCGGGAATCAAAACCGGGACCTCTGGAAATGTAGTAAGGAACTCCGACCACTAGACCACAGGGGCTGACCCTGTGAAGGACAATTAATTAGAAATAATTCTGCCGCATGAAATCTTGGATTCTGACTGTTGTGACGAAGTTATAGTTTTCTTGGGAAAGACGTTTGTTTTTGGAGAGGCGTCACATCTCACAAGGTCGTAATCTCGAAATATGTTCCATCACGGCAAGATTTATATTCAAAATAAGAAAAGTTCTTCTGAATCTTTTCGCTATTCGATGAGCTTCAGTGCAGGTTCAGATGCTAATCGCAAAATGGCACCCCCAGACATTGTGATAAAACATCCAGTGTAATTCAAAATGTCGGCTGCGCTTTACTTCAGCCATTCTTTTGTCCCTTCCCCCTCCCCCCAATCTTAACGCGATCGCCGAGCCCCGATGATCGTGAGTTTTATCATCGCTCCGCGTTCAATTATTCTTTTGTTTGTGCGATATTCTCCAAGTAATCGTCACGGAACTGAACTTATTCTTATATCCAAATTGTCTTCTAGCTCACTCTCCCATTCACGTTCAAGCATTTTCTGTCTCCGTGATTCTTTCGTGTACACGCGTTGAAGTCTCCTGCCTTTGCCCATTCCTATTGTTCGGGCTCAGTGTTTAGTAAGGTTCATAGTCTGGGCTGCCTTTTCTTTAAGAGTAATGCCCTCTGTCCTCTCTGTCTTTTTCAATAAGTCTAAAACCTCTTGAAATGCGCTTCGTAAACGGATAATAACGAGCTTCTAAAATATTACGGCTCTGAAAAATACTGCACTTCTATTATAAGAGAAAAGTTTTTGCACAAAGCATTTTTGATTTCCCGGAGAACTGACTATAGGTTTTAATTCATCCTTCGTTTGTCTGTTCTTTTCTTTGTCCCTTATTCTACATTTTTTTCTTTCTCCAGACGAATGGACGAGGGATGTGGTGTCCTGTCAAATTCAGGTAGCACCACAGTTATCAGAAGGATTGCTATCGAACTTCTGGTGTTGGTGTCTCTAACTGATTTCGCAGAGTTTGGACGGCCTGAACGTTAAAAGCTATGCGAAAACGATTCGATAGAGTAATAATAATAATAATAATAATAATAATAATAAGAGTGTAAAGATACCTCTTTTGGCAGAAGTCAACATTTTAACACAAGCTGACGACGCTTTAATACCTACTGACAGAGCGTCCTTTATTATTGCCACCTGAAAAGGTCAGAGGTAAAGTTGTCCCTTTGCTTAACGAATTAAGCACTACTCCATAAAGATTTATGGGGAAGTGGATGAATAGATCCACGTTTTCTCTACCTCGGTACTAGTTTTTACTCGTAGATGAGTGGCCAGTTTCACGCTCAGGCCTCTTTACCACCAGGGAAAGGGTCCCCGGTACCCATTGGATAGGAGGCTGGGTGAGCCCCAGAGCCTGTCTGGACGAAATGGAGGAGAGAAAATTCTTGCCGTTACCGGAACTCGAACTCTGACCCCTCGGTCGTCCATCGCGTACGTATACAGTTGCTATTCCGGCTCAAAAGGAATGCCAGCAGCACGTGGTGTTCCCAAGCGGTCACCCTTCCAAGTACTTACCACGCCCAGTGTTGCTTAATTTGAATGATCGGGCGAGAGCCTGTGTTTTCAACATTTATGGGTGCCACAGACAACATATGTTTCACCTTGCATTGTTACGAATTCTGCACCTAGCTGTTCTTTCCAATATAATGTGACGCATATGACCATTGCTAGATAACGGCTCGGTAAACACATCCCTGAAGTTACGCTCTCAACAGTGAAGGACATCTGTTGCCGGGTAACGGGTCGCTAAGCTCGTTTCCGTAGCAACGAATAAGCACGCAGTAATAGAGGAACTGTTGTAAGTGGTGTTCTCTATTCGGTTCTTCCCGAAGATATAAAGGGAAGACACGTGAGGACGCTGAATCAGTTCAGAACCGAGCGACCGCCGGCCTATTGTACCAGCCCCAGATGATAGGTGAGGGTTATTGTGGAGCAAGTGGTGGAATGAAGATTGGCAGGGGAAACCAAAGTACTCGGAGAAAACCTGCCCCAGCGCCACTTTGTCCACCACAAATCCCACTTGACCAGACTCGGGATCGAACCCGGGCCGCCGCGGTGGGAAGCCAGCAACTAACCGCTTGAGCTATGGCGCGGCCTAAGCGACCAGTGAGAAACAATCCAGAGTTTAATTGCTTACTTCTTACGGACTACACGGCGTCACATCTCAGTGAGAGTAAGCAGAACAAGCAGCGGTCAGTGTCTTCTTGTTTTGCTTTCATGGTTTAATCTTCGAGTCTGACGATGGAGGCAGAACTTTATTTCGAAACATTAGCGTAGTTCTACCAGACTAGACGACGTTATATGCTAGAAGGTAGTAGTACACTTCATAGTTACCACCGTGAGGACCTCAGATATAGTTGAGTTCGATGTCTCTATTATCGTTTTGCTGGATTTTTCGCATTTCTCTCGATATGTTTCTGAATTTGTCAGGGTTTTCCGTCATATATGTTAATTATTTCACTGATTATATAAACATTCTCGTTTCAGATTTAAATTTATCAGATTAACTTGAATGTTTATTGTAAGAAGTTACCTTCCCGAAATACAGGTTAGTTCCAGTTGCGACGAATGTTAACAGAAATTGACCAAAATTGAGGTGGTTTGATGATATCAGGGAAGACCTTAGGATATTGAAAGTTAAAGATCGGAGATCCAAAGCGATGGACAGAGATGCTTGGAGGCTGTTGGTGCAGGAGGCCAAGGCCCAGAAAGGGCTCTAGAGCCAAGTTTGAAATACTTTAACAATAAGTTTGTTTTAGTTCGTTGTAGTTGTTTCGGATACTGTCCAATGAGTTTCTCCGCACACGAACGTTTCGAAAGCTGGGTCTGTTGTGAGAGGAGACATTTTCTTACTCAAACTTGTTAGAGCTAATTTCGACCGGCAGATACCGACAGAAGTTCGAAACAGAACTTAGCAGCCGAATTTCTTTCGGTACAGTTGGGCCTGGGAGCTGGGATAGCGCAGTCGGCAAGAAATATACACGCAACAATAGAAGAATTGTTGGACGCGTCGTTTTCTGTGGAGTCCATGTCCGTGCCGAAGGAAAGTAGACGATTAGTTGCTCCCAGAACTTCTTGTTAGTCTGTAGTCCTTGCTGGCCTCACCTAATATGTAGAAATATTTAAAAGAAATGCATTATTCTTAGAACTTCTTGTGACATCTAATTAAAACCAATATGAGATCTATAAGAAAATGTGTATATGATGTTTTTGCGTGTCGCATCGTGGGTTGAACACTACTGTTTAGAATTACATGCGGCCACTGTGACGTAAGTATTGATTTTTTTTTATGTCCAGAATCCAATTATCTTTGTACCAGCCGGATTTTGAAAGCGTGTACTGTGATTACCCCTTTTCTCTACGCAGACACAAAGGTTCAGTTTGGTTCAATGGCGACGAGCCTGTCGATGAATGAGGCGAGGTTTGAATTACGATCTTGTCAGGCCAAGCGTTTCCAATCTCTGTTGATCAGTTGGATTCCAATTGAATCGTTTATTTTGAAAAGGACATGAGTCGGTAATTTTGACAGATTCACGTTTTTTTTTTTCGGATTTTCATTCATCGAGTTAAAGTCTACAACGTATCTGGGAATGATATGAGTCAAATGTTAGGGCTGTTGAATACAAATGGTTTGTCCCGCTGTCCATATTGACACACCCTGTATAGCCTGTGCCACTGACATGCCTTTTTGTGAAATTATTTCGTAACGGATTTTTGTACATTTGTTATGAATTTGTCATTCATTCTTAGCCTACACTCCTTATTTTGAAAAAAAAAATAGAATGAGGCCTATGACATCGCCTTGCTGTCTGTGTGTTCCCCTAATTTTTGTTAGGAGGCTTATCATATGATCTTGTTAAGGCGCGTCCACAGTACTCGTGCTTGCTAGGTTTGTGCTCGTCGTATTTTTCGTCTGGCTTTTACTTGTGCTCGTAAATCTTCGTCCACACTACTTCAGTTGCTCGCCAGGCTTCGGCGCGTGAGGATCCGTATATTTACTCGTAGTGTGTATAGGCTGTAGTCGTATTTTAATTTATTGGCTATAGTTTTTAAATTAAAAATTAAAAATTTGCTTGTCTCGTGACTTGTCATATCGTCCACATTACTCGCGAGCATAGCGAGCCACACTAGCACGAGTAATGTGGACGCGCCTTTAGCCTACTTTTCTTGGAAAAAAATCAGAGGAGGCTCATGATCAGCTTGCTGTGTTCCCCCCTTCTTTTCGTTTTCTATGCAGTCCGTGTCATATCAAATAAAACCAGACGATTAGTTGTAATATTTGAGATTTCACGGCGGTGACTATGAAGAATGCCGTCTTCTTGGGTGTGACGCCGTGCAGATATAGTCTGCAGCCACCTGCTCACGCTGGTTCCTCGCTAGAGGATTTTTTCTTTATTCTTCCTTCTACCCTGAAGATGGAGGCGATACGTTCCTGCGAAACGTCGGTTTATGCTATGTCTACATGGCGCCACATCACAGAAGACGGCTTTCTTTAGACGATTACTTCTTACTGTCTGTCTGTGTGTGTGTGGCTCCTATCCTTGCTAAGCAACGTTAATATTTTCGTTTTTTTGTACATTCCGTGTCGTATAAAAGGGAAGTAGGCAGTTAGTTCTTCCCAGAACGTCTCGTTAATAATGTCGATATTTTTAATAAATATATATTAAATAATATATTACTTTATTTTTATTTTTTCTGTATTTGTATAAGAAATGTTTGGTTTTCTAGTAAAGTGTTTTGATACGCAATGAAATTGGATGATAATTTTGAAAGGGGCTTCAGTCACGGGGAAAGTTATTTTTTCGTATACATAGTTAGACACTGAAATGCAGTTTATTAAACAAAATATCGTAACTTTATTATTATAGCTTATTAGTTACTGAGTTTATTATTTAAATACATTTGATAATATTGGGTTAACGTCCAGACTGGTTATGGAACCCACTCTGCTTGCTTTTCAATAGATACCGGGAGTTCTTTCTCCGGGGATACAGCGTCCGGGATGTGAAGCTGACCACTCACCTCAAGGTCAAGGAGCTATTCCTCCACCCGCATATCTCTTTAAGCACAACAACTTTATTTTTACGAGGTTAGATTATGAAAAGTAGCAGACAGTGTACAGGAATACGTTGTAGGTCCACCCATGAAGAACTGGTAACTTAGAAAACACCAGAAACCACAAAAAAAAACTTTTTTGTTCCTGCTGTGACGTTTGGTTCCGACGACTTATTGTTATTTCGAAATGGAACGAGTCAGTTGGGCTACAGTCCGGTAAAACCCGGAGAACAGCTATTGTCTGTGTGTCCGGTTTGCCGTGGGACAGCATTCCGGGTGGGTGACCTTGAACCAGTGGTGACAAACCTGTAGGACCTACTGTCCCGAGGAATCCCGGTCCCTGTCGGTAACAATTACATTTATATTGTTTTCTGATCACAGTGGCCGCGCCGTGTGAGGCATGAACTCTCTCCGCTCGTCGCTGGGATCATGAGTTCGAATGCCACTCAAGGCATGGATGTCTGTATTATGTGGGTTTGTTCTGTCTTTATCTTGTTATGTGTTTAGGTAGCGGCCTTGCGACGGGCTGATTCCCTGTCCAAGGAGTCTTACCGACTGTGTATAGGATCGAGAAAGTGAGATGATGATGATGATGATGATAATAATAATAATAATTATTCCGGTCTAGAAAACCGAAATTAACGGCCGTGGGGATTCGTTTCGTTGAC
>NW_019733847.1:207403-210900 GCF_002891405.2 Cryptotermes secundus | reverse complement strand
GGTCACTCGATCGGTATAGTTCGCTTGCGGACTACAGGTCACCTAATTTGTTTTTGTTTAATAATAATAATAATAGTAATAATAATAATAATAATAATTAGAATTGGCAAGGGAAAATCAAATTACTCGGAGAAAATTTGCTCCAGTGCCACTTTGTCCAGCACAAATTCCGCATGACTTGATCTGCTGTCGAACCCGGGCCGTCGCGATGGAAAGCCGGCGACTAACCGCTTGAGCTACGACACTGCCAGTCAGTTGTGTACGTAAGAGTGTAAATATTGAGATCAGTTGTCATCCTCATCGGACACTCCGCTTTGGGGGGACGTATCCCCCTCGTTGGGTGAGGGTTTACCGCACTACCTTCGGGTGTGACGCCGTATAGTCAGGAACGTACTTCCGTCAGGCTTGAACGCCGAAGGTTAAACCGAAGAAGTATACAGAAAAAAAAAAAAATATTTGGTCTTAGTCCGTAAGTGAACTATACCGACCGAGCGACCGCCGCTTGTCGGCGAAGTTAGTGCCAACTTTAGCGGATAGAGGGTGTCGCTTGTTCAGCGCAACGGATTCCCACGGCCTTTAATTTCGGTTTTCTAGACAGGAGGCGCTATTTCCTTGAAATAGCTCCTCAATTATCCTCACGAGGCTAAGTGGACCCAGTTCCAGACCCACTACTCAGAAAATCTTTTAGCGCTGGGATTCGAACCCAAGACCTCTGTATCTGGCCACGACCTAATAGCGCAGAAGACTGAACACTACGTACCTATGCTTGTCTTAAGAGGAGTGCAAGGAAACCTCGGAGTGTCCGTATCATTTGAGGATGTGACGCGCAGTGTTTCTGGGCACGTAACAAGAGGGCACCGCGCTAGGTTTTAACAGTGACAAGCTCTCTGCTTTGCATATAAATTGGTTGTGACTTGGTCTACTGTGCCATGGAGCATGCGACATCTGTAGCTTCTGATGGGATTCACAGGGAAAATTGTGAGCCATGCTGTTGTTCTTTTTAGGAACAGGGCTGTCGGCTTACACACACAAGAGATGGAAATGCGCGCAGACTGGAACAGGTCTTTGCCGCTATCGACAAAGGAAATATACATTTTAATAAAGGAAGCGTTCTATCACCAATTTCCAATTATACTTTAATTAAAATATATATTAATAAAAAAGTAAAGTAAGTAAAGGTATCCCTATAACAGGCCGTGGAAGCCGATAAGGTTGTGAAATGTTGAGGTTCCCACATTTTCTAGACAATCGGCTCACAGATGTGAGGTCAGCCTTACGTGCCGGCCGCCTTTTACACCCCCAAGAATATTCCTGGTACTCATTTCTGTTAGAGGCTGAGTCGACCCCAGGGTCATAGTGCGGCTGGAAGGATCAGGTAAATTGAAAATATCCACCTCATCAGGATTCGATCCCGCGACCTTCCGGCTTGTAGCGTAGTGCCTCAGCCAACTACCCTACCGCGTATGGCGATTTTTATTTCCACGTTGAAAATAGGATGTAACAGTTTCCTAGCCATGGCCGCCATCTGTGAGCCGATTGTCTAGAAAATGTGGGAGCCTCGACGTCTCACAACTCTATGGGGCTACGCCGAGTAGGATGTTGAAAGTCAACCACCGACGTTTCGGAGGACAAAGCGATATGGACGTCATACCAGCCACCTCCATCTAGTTCCAAAGGCTGAGAGAAACGGGAGCTATACCTCCACAAAATGTTCAAGACTTAAAATGGGCTGTGGTGTCAGTTCTTTAGTTTATGCTGTTCACCTTTTTTGTTATTAACATCGTAGCAAGAGAAGATGGAAGGATAGTATTTAAACGGATCATTGAAAAAATAGGTTATAAGTGCGCGTAATTGATTCAAGTTTTGCAGCATGGGCCCAGTAATGGGGCTCTGAGGACGTGGTGTATTTTCTAAATTCCATTAAAGGCGGGGCATTTTTTAAATATGTGAGCCGCTATGAGCTTCTCATTAAGGCCTCTAGTTGTTGGAGTTAAGTGCATCGGTGTGATTGGTTGATTTAGAGCTGTGATGGAAATTGCACTTCTAATCGGTATGTCCATCGAAGGGCTCCACCTATTCACAATCCAGTCATAATACCGTAATATTCTCCGAAGCAAGACTACTTTCCTTTGATACGACACGTACCGCACAGAGAACTACGTGTCCAGTTATTCTTCTATTGTTGCGCGTGTGTTAATTGCAGCGGTAACGTATTTATCGAGCCGGTGCCTAGCAACGGTAGGAGGTCACACATATAGACAGACTGATGAGAGATTTGTGAAATACGCCGTTGAGATGAGTTCAGGTGCCATGGTATAAATACCAAGTTCCATAAGGACTGGTTCAGCCATACAGAATTTGAGGGGGGTGGGATTCACAGACACAGAAAGAGGGAGAAGATGGCATAAGCCTACTTTATTTTTATTTTCGAAATAAGGTACTTAGGCTAAAATATAAAATACACGTTTCAAGAAGCTCTTATATATATATTTTTTTTTTTTGATAAAATGACGACAGAGAGACTATTTGTGGCAGAGCCATCTACCGGCAGAATTAGTACTACTTGTAACCAGCGCCTGCGGCTCTCTGCTTCAATATTCTCACCCAATATCTCTACAGTTTTATTGTATCGGAAACCAGCGGCCATATTTAATTGCTATCAGAATTCGATGACGTGGCAGTGAATGCAAGAGGTGGTGTGAGTACGCAGTTTTGGTGTAACCTGTGGTCTTTGAATTTAACATGCCAGTATTTCTCATTTGTCATCTGTAGACATTGCTGACTTGTCGTGATTAGGAAACTGCTGTTGTAAGGCGATTTGTTTTACAGATTACTGCTGTGTTGAAAATAGAATTAGCAGCGGTACAGGAGTCGGCAAATATCTGTTGACTTATTTCCTGCTTTCTTTTTACAAGTGTTCAAATGCAGGAATGCATCGTGTAGTTGAGGAAAGCAGGAAGTCATGCTGTAGCTTAGAGTGCACATCATCATCATCATCAGTAATCTGTCAAGACGACAGGTCCATAGTCTCTTCCAAAACAATTCCTCCATTTAATGCGATCTAGAGCTTTCTCCTTCAAATGACAGTATCCTCTTCTGTCCCCAAGGTCATCCAGCATCTTCTTACGTCTTCTTCCTCGTCTTCTTGTCACTTTAGAGTGCACATTTTCCGAATGTATTCTTTGCCATACTGTATGCCCCGTTTTATTTTAATTAATTTATTAACGGTTTAATTAATTACTGATGTCTACATCTTAAATTATGTAGCGTCCAACGACAGGATAATTAACCAGTAATGAATGGGAGATGCTTGTAATACCGGAAAGGAAAAATAAGAAAATTAGACCAAGTATGAGATGATGCAGAAAAGGGTTTGAGGAACTTGGGTGTGGTTAACTGGAAAACAAATGCACAGTAGCAGGCCAAGACCCACAAAGGGCTGTAGTGCCAACGACAACCATAATAATAATAATAATAATAATAATAATAATAATAAT
>NW_019733847.1:177309-206459 GCF_002891405.2 Cryptotermes secundus | reverse complement strand
GAACAGGAAACTTGCAAAAATAAATTTCTTGAAATATTTTGTCATTTGGTGCATGTATTCGATAGGTTCCCCGTTTGTATCTCGGCCCTAGCTAACTCCATGGAGCAGAACTCTTCTTGAGAAGCCACCAGTCGCTCAGCTACTCAAGAATTTTCCAACATTTTAAGGAACCTGAAAGTTCATTACCGTGTTCAAAGGAACCCTCCACGGGTCCCAATCCTGAGCCAGATGAAGCAAATCCATTCCACCCCATCCTATATAAGTTCCGTTTTTAATATCATCGATCTACGTCTTCATCTTCCTAATGTACTCTTTCCCTCTGGCTTTCCAACCAAAATTCCCCCCATGCTATTGTATTTGGTGAAGCGTAGAAGCTATGCGTCTCGGCCATACCATGGTTATCCTAATTGAATTTTGTTGTTTCCCGAAGTCTCGAAAGGGAAACGCTGGGATAGTACCTCAGGTCACGCCCACTTCCACATTATTCACCAGTCGTCCTACCGTTGGTCATCACATAGTCCGGGGTTCATCCAAAAAAGTGAAGTTGTTCCCGTGCTTAATTAGTTAAGCACTATGCCGCGAAGGTATATGGAGAAGTGGAGGTATAGCTCCACGATTCTTGACCTTGGCAGTAGATGGAGGTGTGATCATCTTCACGCCCCAGCCTCTTTACTCCCAGGGAAATCGCCCCCGGTACCCACTGGATAGGAGATTGGGTGAGATTCTGAACCATTCTGTATGCTATGGAAAAGAGAACAATTTTGGTCCTACAAGGAATCGAACTCTGGCCATCGAATCCATACCCCGTCGTTATACCAACTTAACTATTCCGGCTCTCAGCTGATGACAGCGTCAGTAAATAAGTCATTAATGAAGAAGTGAAGTCTACAGTGCGGTGGGTTAATAGTAGCGACGCGGCCTCAGCAGTGACGTGTGCAAAAGGTCTAGGTTATTAGACCTGTGTATCTGCTTGAGAACGCCACAGTTTTCAGTCTGGCTGGCTGCTTGGTGCTTTATGAATGTCCCCGTTTTGCCATCCATCAACTGGTTCGTGGAAGAGAGTGCGCTCTTGCACGCAAGTCACAATTAAAGCGTAACATGTCACAGTGGAGTGTAAAATGGCGCATGCTACGTGTGACGTAAAACTAAATTTATAGCTTCCGGGCTGCAGGTCCCATTACGGAACCACATGCAGTTACGACTAATATTTTGTATAGTGTAAATCGTAAAAAAAGAAATTTGAAATATTGGATTAGGAAGTCAGATGATATGTGTTAGGTACAAAACTTGTTACGTTTTCTATGCGCAAATGTTTCCGTGGATATTGCCGTGTCCAAAACCTATGAAGGCTCGCTATTCATGCTACATGCCCTGCTCTTCTCTCCCTCCTTGACTTGATTATTCTAATTATAAAGAATGAAGAATGCAGTCTTCTGGGATTTGGCACCGTGTATATGTGGTGTTAACCGACGTTTCGGAGGAACGTATCGCCCCCATCTTCANATATTCTAATTTTTATGTTTTTGGACAACAGACGAGAAGACAAAAGGTTCTGGACTGTAAATAATAGCAAGCATTACCTGAGTTCAATCTCCTCTTAATTTCCTCCTGACTCAGGTTTCGATCTGTTATCATTGTTCCCAAATATCTGAACTGTGCCACATTTTCAAAACATTTGTTTCCGATCTTTATGCCATGATTTTGCCCTGCATTTTGGTGACGATACAGCAACATATACTTAGTTTTCTGTGTATTTACTTCTAGACCAACCTCTTTACTTGCATCAATTAAATTTTGTGTGTTTTTCTTTATATTTTCTATATTATCATCCTTTAGATTCATTTCATCAGCATAGACTCCAGCTCCTCCAGTTGTGGCTATGTGGGATTTGTGGTGGACGTAGTGGCACTGGGACTCTTTTACTGCCCTGCCCATTCTCATCCTACCAGCTCCTCCACGATCCATAATCACCATATCATCGAAGCCATGTTTCGATATTGACAGCGCAGGTAAGCAACATGTATCCGGAATGTACACCCCTGGACGTTGCTACTGTGACACTCGAGGATTTGCACTTGAACATAAGACGCCATGGACACGTGACGTGTATGGCGGGATATTGATGTCAGTAGTGATGTCCAAGTAGGTGTAGCTAGTGGCTATAATTTTTGTACCCACTGCAGACGGGTTTCTTGGGAGCTCCGCCCCTCCTAGAGGTAGCGGTCGAGCGTGAGAACGTAGCTAGGGATGACAATGTAAACTTGAAATCGCTGGTATATCTTACAGTTGTCATATCTGCCTAATTTGCCCTTCTTTTTGTTAATTTGTAACATTTTTATAAACAATTATGTTTTGAGAAACAGTTGTAGTATTTAGAATATGGTCTCCTAAGTTGTAACACCGTGTAGTTTTATGATGAACGGATACTGAAATTTCGAAGGAACTTGCTACCTCTGTCTTCAGGGTTCAAGCATCAGCAGTAGTCTTCCTTAGATGATTCGGTCACGTTTACCTATTATTAGACCTCCCGTATTTCACGCCTGTGAACTTCGGATATTCCCCTGGAAGTCAGCCTACGTTCTGGAGGAACCTACTGTCTCCATTTTCAGGATCAAAGAATAAGGCAAACAAGTAATCCTTAAGAAACAAACAAACAAGGAACTTCTACCAAACTGCACGACATCACTTATGAGTCACCGCTTTGAAAACCTCATATCCAATTAAACGGGATATGTCTCAAATGTAGGACTATTTGGTACATGGTAGGTGAAAAGTAAAGTTGTTCCTGTGCTTAATTAATTAAGCACCACGCCATGAAGACTTATCGGGGAGTGATAGCTCCACCGTTCTTGACTTTGACATGAGATTGATGTGAGTGATGAGCTTTACTCCTGATGAAAGAGTTCTCAGTACCCATTGGATGGCATCGTGGGTTCGGATCTGTTTCCTGTGAGGTACGGACTGAATTCTTATATATTATTCTTATACACTGCCGGTCACGGTAGCCGAGCGGTCTAAGGCATGAACTGTCTTCGCTCACTCGGAAGCCGGGATCGTGGGTTCGGATCTGTTTCCTGTGAGGTACGGACTGAATTCTTATATATTATTCTTATACACTGCCGGTCACAGTAGCCGAGCGGTCTAAGGCATGAACTGTCTTCCCTCGCTCGGAAGCCGGGATCGTGGGTTCGGATCCAACAAGGCATGGATGTTTGATGTACGAGTATATGCGTTTTTTCTGTATCTGTGTTGTCTTGTGTTTAGGTAGAGGCTTTGCGACGCTCTTATCCCCCGTCCAAGGATTGCTACCGTCTATAAAAATGATCAGTGAAACTGAGAAATCAGCCCTGTGCTCCAAAGTGGAAGCGAAGAGGAAGAAGGAAAGGAGGAAGTTTCTGAACTTGACCATACTTGAAATGTTTCATTGCTATTATGCTGACAGATTAGGTCTATTTGTTTGAATTTTGATATTGGTAGCAGCGAGCAGGGAACCGCCTCTGTGGTCTTGTGGTCAGAGTTCCTGGCTACAGGTCCAGAAGTCCGGCGCTACCAGGTTTTCTGAGAAGTGGTGGGTCTGGAACGGGGTCCACTCAGCCTCGTGAGGATAATTGAGGAGCTATTTTAAGGAAAACCGCAATTAACGCCCGTAGGTATTCGTTGCATTGACCACACGACACCCTCTATCCGCAAAGGTTGGCACTAACTTCGCCGACAAGCGGCGGTCGCTCGGTCGGTATAGTTCGCTTCTGGACTAAGATCACGGGACAGCGAGCGGGTTCGAATTGCGGGCTCAATTTAGATTTCTAAATTCTGGGGTAAGATCCTGTGATACCTGTTAGATATAAATCTGGTTGGATCCCACATCTGTTCAATGGCGAAGGATAAAAATCTCTACACATTTCCAAGGAACGAGAGTCAGACCGTTCATTTCGTGGCAGTTTCTTCACGAAACCCGATTCCAAGTGACCTCAGCCGACGAGGTTTACGTCGTGAAGGAAGCCCGGTCAGTTCATCTCCCCGTGCGATGGAGCGTGAAGGCGATTGTAGTGTATCTATCAGCCGCACGACCGCAGCCGTATCGTGTCAGAGTGGCGTGTGGGGTGGTACGTGTTATCTGCTTGCCCCGGCCCAGTGCTGCAAGATGTCCGCCCAGTCACATGGCACTATCATGGCCTTGCTCAACAAGCTTGCTCTTCGCGGTTCATCGACGTTTCTTGCTGGGAATGATATTGCTGTTAGCTGTTCACGTCTGCTTTCACTGTTATGCAGCGAACTGTCTTCACAACTGCCACACGTGTTGTTCTCCCTCTCAGATTCAGTATCGCCCTAGTTAAGCCTTGTTTAAAACAGAATATCATATGTGAAATATACGTACTACAGGCTTGGTGTTACGCGGACAAAGATCTGCATAATGTAAAGAGAAGAAATTGGAGTTGTAAACGTAAAGCTGTCCCTGTGCTTACCTAATTAAGCACTACGCCATGAAGGTGTGTGGAGGAGTGGATGTATAGATCTACATTTCTTGACCTCGGCACTAGTTGGAGGTGAGTGGTCAGCTTCACGCCACGGCCGCTTTACCCCCGGGGAAAGAGCCCCCGGTATCCATTGGATAGGAGGTTGGGTGGACCCGAAAGCCGATCTGGACGACGAGGAGAAAGGAACATTTTTTACCCTACCGGGACTCGAATATTTGGACCAAAGAGAGATGAAATGACAGGAGTTTGGAGAAAACTGAATAATGAGGAGCTTCATAACTTGTACTCTTCTCCATGTATAATTAGAATGATCAAGTCAAGGAGGATGAGGTGGGCAGGTTATGTAGCACGAATGGGGGAGACGAGGAATGCGTACAGGATATTGGTGGGAAAGCCAGAAGGAAAGAGACCACAGGGAAAACCAAGGCGTAGGTGGGTGGACAATATTAGAATGGATCTTAGAGATATAGTGTGGTATGGATTGGATAGATCTGACTGAAGATAGGGACAAGTGGAGGGCTCTTGTGAACACGGTGAAACCTTCGGGTTCCATAAAATGCTGGGAAATTCTTGAATAGCTGCAGAATTGGTGGCTCCCCCAGAAGGGCTCAGCTCCATGAGTAGGTAAATAAGTACCGGGACTCGAACTCTTGAGTGTCTGAGCGACTGACGGTTTCTCAAGACGGACTCAGCTTCATGGAGTTAGTTATAAAGCGGCGCTTGTTATTACTGTTGCTGCCATTAAAGGCAAATGAAAGAAGTAAGAGTTTAAGTGATCTCTGATGGTGCAGCGTCCATACTAAATTTCATGAATATCAGTTAGCGGGCAACAACTTTCAAATTTGATATGTGACGACTCTCATTACATTAAAATATACAGTAACTGAGGAATTACAGTTTAAATTTTAAATAGCTCTTTCCTTCAATTCCGTAAAAGTAAAGCTGTCCCTGTAACTGGCCTTGAAGGCCTATAGGGTTGAGAGACGTCGAGGCTCGCACATTTTCCAGACAATCGGCTCACAGATGGCGGTGAGGTTGTCAGCCTTACGGTCTGCCCGCCCTTTACTCCCCAAGAAGATTCCTGGTAATCATTTCTGTTAGAGGCTGAGTCGCTGACCTCAAGGCCATAATGCGGCTGGAAGGATTAGGTAAATTGGAAAAAAAATCACCTCATCTGGACTCGAACCCGCGACCTTCCGGTTTATAGCATAGTGCCTCAATCAACTACGCTACCACGTGCCCCCTTTCAGTTCTGTGCTTGTTTATTTTCGCGCTAATCTAACAGCCCAGTGGCCAGGTACAGAGAAAGCACGATAGTTCAGTTTAATTTAGTTGAATGCTTAGTTAACAGCAGCCTGTTCCTCCGAAATCTTGTCCCTACCTACAAGACTACACGATATCACACTCACTGCCCTGAAGATTGAGTCTATTAATTTGTAGGAAGAATTGCAAACCATCCCACCGTGAAGAAGCGACGTCTTGACAAATGGGAACACGATTTACATTGGAAGCAAAAAGTGTCCGTTCTGTGTCGTTTGTGTCTGTTGTCTGGCAATTCTGGCGTGAACAGAGCGGACGGTACACCCTGTGCGAGGGTAAAACTGTAATGTTACAATGGCCGAGCTCACTTGGCGCGCGGTCTTAGGCATGAAATGTCTCCATCTCGAACACTGGGATCGTTGGTTCGAATCCCACTCGAGATATTTATATCTACAGTAGAACTTGGTTATAACGTCATCAAAGGGACCTAAAAATAGTGTCGTTATAAACGAATGTCGTTGTAACCGAAATGGGCACTTCCACAGTAGCCTTATGTTAGTCACGTAAAAATCTACCAAAAACCGAGTTAAAATGTTGCATTTTTTAGTGAAATACGTAGTTAAGTACAGACTAACGTAACATTAACGTGGAATTGCCCAAATGTGTAATATCAAAGACATATTACAGCGCTTTTCACTGACAATACACACCGCACTAATACTGTATATTAAAGGTAGGCCTACTCACCAAATTACAGTAGATTACATCAATTGTTGTGCCTTACTGTACCTAGATACGAGTACAGTAATCAGTTATCTTCATCTGTTTCCTGTTACTTGCCCAATACACACTTTCTAAATTACGTTCAATGTCCATATCAGAGAAATTCAGGAATGAAAATGACGTTACATACGAGGTTGATGCATTTGTGCATGTCGTACTAAGCAAGGTATAAAAACAGTTGCTTTATGAGGAATTAGTTCGTACCATTGAATATTTGACGCAATAGACAAGGTGTCGCAGAAACCGATGTTGCTATAACCAAGTTTTACTGTATGTGTGTTTATTCTGTGTTTATATTGTGTGTGGTGGTAGCGGCCTCGGGACTGGCTGATCCCCCGTCCAAAGAGTCCTACTGACTGCGTGTAGGATCAAGAAACTACAAAGCGAGCGAGGTCCAACCAAAGTCTGTAGAACCGTAGATAGCTAGGATAAGAACAATAATTGCTTAAGGAAGTTTACTGCAGATTACCAAAATAACGGAGCAGAGGCAGGAATTGGCTGCTTTTACCCGGCCTGTATGTTCTTTTCAAAATGCTACGATATACGTCACCTGTTCGAGAAAGCAGAGGGTGCATCATACTCATTCGACAAAAGCGGGGGGTGTACACTTTGTACCCCCCCATTGCAGCGCAGATACACCCGAGTATCACCGAGTTATCAGCTAATGCCTGATTTACGTATTTATGGGATCTTGGCCTTGTATCCAGTCCTTCCCTGTCAGGTTTGTGCTGTTATCTTATGCGGAAGCATTCGGAGGAAACCTCAAATGTCGAGCGATGTTGACGCATGCGCGGTTTGAACTATCGGTTTTCCTTTCCTTTCTAAGCCTAAATTTATCATATCGCAAGTAAAACATTTACTTAGCAGGTCAGTGCAGCGGTAACCGTAAACATATATATATATATGTATGTTCCGGTGGTATCTGGTTTATCGTGAATACCATTTCTCGTTATTTCTCTGCAACCATCTCTTGACGAATTTATTTGTAAAATGAGATAGCCCAGTGGTCCCCACACTTTATCGGGACACCTCCCATTTTGTTTCCATAAACTCATCGCCAGTGCCCCCTGCACAACCTACTCAGGAAGTTAGTAACAATAAAAATAAGATACAACATTCAGTAATCACTTTACTGGTAGGTAAGTAAGGTAAGGTAAGGTAAAGTTGTCCCTGTGCTTAACTAATCACGCCCCTGCAGCTTTACCCCCAGGGATAGAACCCCGGTGCCAATTGGATAGGAGGCTGGGTGGGCCCCAGAGCCCGTCTGGACGATATGGGGGCTTAATGAAGTGAGACCAGTTTCCCAATCTCTGGTCTAAAGTAGCTTTGATCATAAATAAGCGAACAGCGC
This sequence comes from Cryptotermes secundus, assembly GCF_002891405.2. Lineage (NCBI taxonomy): Eukaryota > Metazoa > Arthropoda > Insecta > Blattodea > Kalotermitidae > Cryptotermes > Cryptotermes secundus. The sequence goes on along the minus strand of NW_019733847.1, from coordinate 198,590 downwards.
TTTCGGAGGGGCCCACCTCCAGCGCCCCCTGCCTCCCCTTTCCTCTTAGCGCCTTCCTAGCTATTCCGACCATTCCCCAGGAGCGGCACAACACACTCCTGGAACCACTGAGGTAGACCATAACCGTCTCGTTCCCAATTCTGACCTATTTATCATTTTTGATAATTTCTCTGTCCCATTCGGAATTCTGTACTTGAAACTGTGGCGTTGAATAAGCCAAGAATTGCAAAATTCTGTCATCTGGGATATTACGCCGTGTTGTACGTTTCGTGGTTGGTTTACTCTTCAGCGCTGAAGATAGAGGCGAGTTGTTCCTCTGAAAGATAGCGTGACTCTCAGAGACTACACTGCGTTATATCCCGAAAGACAGGTAACGGTAAAGCTGTCCCAGTAACAGGCCGCGGAGGCCCATCGGGTTGTGAGACGTCGAGGCTTCCACATTTTCTGTACAATCGGCTCACAGATGGCGGTGAGGATGTCAGCCTTACACGCCGGCCGCCCTTTAACCCTAGGAAGATTCTTGATACTCATTTCTGTTAGAGGCTGACTCGATCCCAGGACCACAGTGAGGCTGGAAGGATTAGGTCAATTGAAAAATCTAGTGACCTTATCGGTAATGGAACCCGCGACCTTCCGGCTTGTAAAGCTCAAAATCTAGGAATGAGTTATCCTGCGAATTCGGCCGTCTTTGGCCCTACTATCTGTCTCTAGGCTCACAGGATCTTCTAGGAAGTAATATCTTGCAAATGCAAATATGTAAAGTATATTTGTTCTTTATGCCCGCCCGACAATGAATAATGGTCTTTCCGTCATGTATTCATACGGCCCATTTCATCATTTTTAGACCCGCGTCTCAGACCGCGATCTGTCAGTCAATCTTATACTGACTTTCGAATAGAACAAACATCTCGTCCGGGATGTTCTGGATTTAGTTCTTGAATAACATGATGAATGTGCAGATATCAATTGTTTAGGTACGCAGTTCGTGCCTTATGCAAATGAGGCATCTTAAGTGAGTTCGCATGACGCAACAAATCTGATGCATTCGAGCTTTCTTCTTTAATTAACTCGAAAACCAGGAGACCTACGGGAAAACTGTACTGGCCATAAAATAACCTGTTTATGTTTTCTCTGTAATTTTTGTTGGAAAAATGGTTGAAGGAAAATAAATGAATTTGAAGAAGACAATGAGGAACAGATGAAGAAGAAGGAAAACTGAACACAAGAATTAGCTGCAGTACAGTGAGGAGGGGACCGGAAGGTCGCGGGTTCGAGTCGCGATAAGGTGGACTTTTCTCTATTTACCTTATCCTTCCAGGTACGCTATGGCCTTGGGGTCGACTCAGCATCTAATAAAAATGAGTACCAGGAATATTCCTGGGGTGTAAAGGGCGGCCGGCGCGTAAGGCTGCAACCTCACCACCATCTGTGAGCCGATTGTCCAGTCTAGATAATGTGTGGGAACCTCAACGTCTCACAACCCTGTGAGCCGATTGTCTAGAGAAAATGTGGGAGCCTCGACGTCTCACAACCCTATGGGCCTCCACGGCCTGTTACAGGGATACTTTTACTTAACCTCACCGCTATCTGTGAGCCGACTGTCTGGATAATGTGGGACTCTCGACGTCTCACAACCCTATGGGCCTCCACGGCCTGTTACAGGGATACTTTTACCTTACCTCACCGCTCTCTGTGAGCCGACTGTCTAGATAATGTGGGAGCCTCGACGTGTCACAACCCTATGGGCCTCCGCGGCCTGTTACAGGGATACTTTTACCTTACCTCACCGCTCTCTGTGAGCCGACTGTCTAGATAATGTGGGAGCCTCGACGTGTCACAACCCTATGGGCCTCCGCGGCCTGTTACAGGGATACTTTTACCTTACCTCACCGCTCTCTGTGAGCCGACTGTCTAGATAATGTGGGAGCCTCGACGTGTCACAACCCTATGGGCCTCCGCGGCCTGTTACAGGGATACTTTTACCTTACCTCACCGCTCTCTGTGAGCCGACTGTCTAGATAATGTGGGAGCCTCGACGTGTCACAACCCTATGGGCCTCCACGGCCTGTTAACAGGAATAAGATTTATAGTGAGAAGGAACAGAAGAACGGAGAGGCGAAAGAGAATTGAGACGAAAGCGGCTGAAGAAGAAGAGGAAACTGGATAGAGGTTCGAGGAAATGAAGCAAAAGAAGAGACGAAGAGGAATGATGAGAAACAGGATAAGAAGAAGACAAACTGTATTGCTGTTTGCTCGTCTGCATTCGTGCATTGTTCAGAAAATCATTTTTTTTTTTAAATATTGACATTTTCCTAAATGGAGTGTGAAGAGAGTGGCGGAGGGCCTTACTGGATTCAGTTGTCAGCGAATGCCTGGAACCAGATTTGCCCTTCTGGGGTTCTTAGGACTTCTCTTTAGGTAGGTCAGGCATAGAAGATCTTGTGACGATGGTACATTAGTACAAATATTATGTTTCCGGGCACTGTCCGTCCTCCTGTTTATGTCTGAAACCCCACGGGCCGTCACGACCAATCACAAGGATAGCTTTTATCTTTTTTAGGCAAAATTATGAAGCATGCATTTGTGAAGTTGTGTGTTCCGCTAAACAAAAATCCCGATGATGAGGGACCGTTCTGTTTGAAAGGAACTATAAATTATTTCTGGTGCTTGCAAATCATGTTTTACATGTTAGTAATTAATTTCACCACCGAAGTGAACGGAGAAGTTCATGGAGGTAGGCCTAGGCCCACTGGGGCTGTAGTGCCAAGGGGGGAAAACAAAAATTAATTTCACCATCGCACAACGCTTATATTACGTTTCGGACATAAGTTCCTGAATGTTTCATTTGAACCCTTATGCGTGTTATTTTCCCTCGTTATAAAGTAACAAGTTTTTCTTACCCCCCACCCCTGACACTAAACATGGGGTTGGTTATGTTACGGAACTGAGGGCCTTGGTCTGGCAGTGATTTCCCCAGAAACTTCGGTCTCACTTCCGTTTTCTCTTTCCGCCATGAGGGAGGAGCATTTTTTTCCTTTTATTAAGGGTAAAAGGGGTGGAAACTCACTAATTCCGTAAAATTCAGATCGTTTCTTCTCCCCCCCGTCCCAGTCTTTCTTATTTTCTTCTCGGGATCCTGTAAGATGCACGTGCTTGTCCTGCAACCCAGCGGCCCTTGTTTTCGTGATCTTCTGTAATACGTATTTTCAGTTTGAAGGATTTGGCATAAGGACGGAGTAAGAGGAAGACGCTAGATGATGAAGATAGAGAGAAATTCGCTTTCGTGGAGGACATTACCCGCAGCGGGGGAAATGGAATGGGGAAGATAGATCGGGAATTGAATCCATAGAAACAATTTGCTACCGCGCTGCGGAGTCAGCCGACCTCCATGTTCTCTTTTTCGCAATCTTCGTAAAAATGCGCGACCATTCTCACACCGGCTCAACTGAAATGTCAAATTATATTCATTTGCGTGTGAACATTCACTACGCAAATACTCTCACTTTAAAAAAAACACACAAAATTATGTAACAAGAAGTTCTGGGAAGAACTAGTCGTTCACTCTGATACGAAACGGATCGCGTAGAAAACGAAAATATTAAGGGGGGGTGCACGCCGGAACACAGACTGTGATCTCATAAATTTCCTAACAAAAATTATGGGGGGGGGCGATGAATGAAGGCTAAAAAGGTCAATTTTTCCCTGTGCGTAAATATTTGAACACTGCGCTGTGACTTATGGTTAGTGGAGGTATAGCTCCACCATTCTTGAACTGGGCACTTGATTTAGGTGAGTTGTCAGCTTCACGCCCCTCAGTTCTACTCCCGAGGAAAGAACCCCAGCCATTTCCTTTTTTTTTGAAGAGTCCTTCCGCGATATCTCACCGTGTAGTACTTTAAAAATCAACTGACGTTTCGGAGGCACATACCACCTGCATATTCACGGTAGGAGAATAATTCAAGCAATAAACCTGCATGAAGCAATCATGTAATAAGCTGTGCTTGTTGGCCTTTTCGACCCTCAAGATGAAGGTGATATATTCCTCCGAAACGTCAGTTAACTTTCACCTGACTACATGGCGTTATATCCCAGAAGATCACAGTCTTCAGGAGGCAAATAGCTCAGCTGTTTCGGGGCAACGTGTGGTTGTAGAATTCGATCAGATTGTAATAAAAGCAAATTGTGTAATTCTGTTTTTTGAAGTGGCCACGTTCTATGTCAGAATGTCTTAAAATTGCACGAAATGGTTTCCAGATAACGGAAAGCAATACAAAAAAAAAGTGGTCAGAAAAGACAAATGACCGTCTAGCTTTTGTACATGAAACCGATGGAAGAATTTTACACTGCCATGTTTTGTTGTATCTGATGGCAGATGTTCCTGTAGTGGCGCATAAACTCTGTAGATGTCAGCTGTTCTTTGCTTTCCTAACTAAACCTTCCGAACTGACCGCATGTCTGGTGACAGCCACACATGACCTTCATCTTGCAGATCAACACTCTTACACCAGTTTAAGTGAACGACATCACGTGGCATCGTCCGTTTCGTGATGTATGCCACCGAGCAGGTTAATATATCTGAGGAAACACCAGATCTGAATAGCGAAGATAACAGCCTTCCTTGTTTAAAAATGACGACAGAATTAACGGGAGATTTTTCCGATAAAACAACAACAAACAAACTCCGTGGTTTTAGTGCACATAAGAAACATACCGACCGAGCGACCGCCGCTTGTCGGCGAAGTTAGTTTCAAGTTTTGCGGATAGAGGGTGTCAGGGCAACGGATCCCCACGGCCGTTAATTTCTGTTCTCTAGACCGGAGCTGCTATTTCCTTGAAATAGCTTCTCAGTTATCCTCACGAGGCTGAGTGGACCCCGTTCCAGATCCACTACTTATCAGAAAATCTAGTAGCGCCGGGAATCGAACCCGAACCTCTGGATCTGTATCCAGGAACAGATATTTTATTTTCGCCACAGTGGGCACCACCAGGGATTTTTCCGGGGAGAGGGAGAGTCCGTTTTCCAAGGGAGGAACTGCCAGGAAATTTGCTTACAATCTTACGTTTAAGATGATATATTTTAGAATCCTATCTCATTGATTAACGATGTGATTTGCAGGTGAATTTTTTTTATCAAGGTGCGACTTGTTGTCGTGCTTGTATACTGTTGGTGTGTTACGTTGTCACCTTTTTTTAGTAGATATTACTTCTGCGACCTGTTTCGACCTTATAGGGTCATCATCAGATAGATACTTTTACGAAATTGCTGCAATGCAGTGTCTTTGTTTTTTGATTTTTTGGTAAAGTTAGTGTGGTCTGTGCGTTATATGCAAATTATATCGTAGAATGATGAACACTTAAAAAAGTAAATATGCTACATTTTGAGAGCATTCGAAAAGAAAGGGCTTGCTATGTGTACCGCCCGTTATAACAGTAAGAGATTCTGTACTCTTCCAGCGTAGTGCTAACGTGTTTCATATGCTTCTCAGACTAAACAGCGAATTTTCTTCCCCTAAATGTTAGCAACAAGTTGAACCTCGTAATGAAGACGCAGAATGTCTTTTTTGTTGCAGAACTGAATATTTAAATGCTATTTAGATGAATTTCAAGCTTTGGGTTCTTAGAGCCTTGTTATTATTGAAAAACACGTGTCATTTCAAAATTATGGCAGAAGATATATAGAAACACACGTACTGGCATGTTAATAATCTTCACAGTCTCTGTAGTTGAGTCAGCGTCATCGTATCCACTAAGGAATCATTCCTGAACCTAAAAAAAATCTAACATCTAATATATTATCACGTGTAGGGTGGAACGCGCGACGAAAATAACGGGTTCTAGTTCGGATGAGTGGCTTTATTAGAACCTTGGTTACGAGTGCTCGTAATCACACTTAAATACAGCACTATTGCTGATTTGCGCACTTTCCAATCACCGTTGCACACGCACTAGAATTCGCAGTCATCACTGATCGTCTCCTGGCAACGGATCTCAACACAGAAACTAGCACTTCAAATCACTATGAAGTCTTCTTGCTATTTCGTCTTCAGTCATTCTGGAACCTTGGAACTAACAATTCTTCTGGACTCACTCTTCCAGCTTAGAACTGACTCGTAACTGCCCTTGAACTAACTTTGTCACTGCATTCACTTCTTTTATAAACACTCTGCACCGACCCCACGGAAAACACCGACTCTTGTTGCTGACGTCACCGCTTACGCGGAAGTGTGTTTACCGAGCCGTTGCTCAGAAACTGCATAACCCCGTTATTCCATCGTTTCTCGGCGCGGACTACATAGAAAACACAGCCTCATCTGTTGTTGCGTAACCTAGCAACGGACTGTTTCGCGGGAACTTGTTTACCAATTCGTTGTCTAGCAATGGGTGTACACCTATCATTCGATTAAATATCTTTATTTTGGTCTTCCTGTATGAGTACATCGTGCAGGCGGGTAATAACGTTTCTGTGTAAGATTTGAGGCTTTCACGGCGGTGACTATGAAGAAAGCAGTCTTCTGGGATTTGGCACCGTGTATATGTGGTGTCAACCGACGTTTCGGAGGAACGTATCGCCTCCATCTTCAGGGTAGAAGCAGAGTCTGCTTTTACCGGTTCTCACGGTCTCTTCGCTTGCAGATTTCTTATATTTTTTCTTCTACCCTGAAGATGGAGGCGATACGTTCCTCCGAAACGCCGGTTAACACCACATATACACGGTTCCAAATCCCAGAAGACTGCTTTCTTAATAACGTTTCTGTTTTGCTGCCTTCATATTCATTCCTTTCACACTGAAGATGGAAGCAGCATGTTCATTCTAAACCCACCAGACTACACAGAAGGCCGTAGTATTAATCTTCGCCTCTGTCAGGCCTGGAATCTCATAAGTGATATAAAATTCACCTCAATTTCTCTTGGTTTGAAGTAGGGAAATGCAGATTTAAGTTTCAATGTGCAACAGCAGTCTTCTCTCGCTGCTTGTAATGTCGTTGTTTCCCGAGTGCCTAGTGATGTTGAATCAGCCAGCAGGCTGGATGTTCCTGATCGCAGTAAAGCAGAACAGCGAGGGAACTTGGGGAGGGAGCCTACATAAAACACGAACTGCTAGAGGAAAGAGTTACCAAGGGGAATTTCACGAGTGTGGTGAAAAAGGCGACGAACACAAACATGATGGATGCTTAGGATGAATGGTAGAAGATGAGAGACAGGAAGGGGAGGCCGAGAAGAGGTGTGATGGAACTATAGGGTGTTGTAGAAATATATATACACCAAAAGTTATATGGTGATACAAAAAATTAGAAACCTTGTTGGTGATAGGGCTTATGGCTCCAGGTGTGGTCTTAGCGCGCGTGACAAGTCGTTATGTAAGTATTAGAGTGCACTGTGTCCCACAATACCAGTTTTCTGGAAGCCGAATTTGAAGTCAGTTCGAACTACGGTTTAAACTTTCAAAGACAAAGTCAGAGTTACTTTACGACTAGCGGTTTACGGCCAATCAGTTCGTCTTGGCGACAAGCCATTTGAGACTCACGACCAGTAATTTTATTTTCCAGATGAGCACTTGCTATTATAGTCCTTATATGACATCCTCTCTAACGGGAAGATGGGTCTGTCGTTTGCAGTGTCTGTTGATCCTCGCCAGCGCAGTCGTTCTCAGTTCCGCGTCTGGCGAGATTCATGATCACATTTTACTGTCTCAGATTCGAGGCTTCCCCAACCAGGAGGGCCAAGTCCCCATATTTGTATCCCCCTGGAACAGAGTGGCCCGGTTATACACCCAGGCACTTAGTTCCCTTTTCGTCGCCTCCTACTACTCGCGGGGCTACGGTGGAGGTATTCGACCCCGCCTCCACGCGGGGTTCAAAGATGAAATTTCTTCCGGTTAATACTTGTATATGGAAATTCAGTTCGTACCTCACAGGAAACACGTGACGTCTCCGCTGCAAAGACAACCGGTTAACGCTTTTTATTGCGAGAACCGTACGAAATACACAAATCTACTCCGTGGGATGAATGCAGAGTTTTAGTGTGTTAAAGTGGGTGGTACATACAGGGATGTAAAGGGTTAAGTATGGCATAGAACAGAACGGCTTCTGAAAAAATGCACTTGCAAGTAAGATAAACGTATGGAAGTGTGTGGAGATCGTGCAACACAACACGGAGAAACGGATACGTACATTGTCTCATTTTCGCCCAGAAGTGGAGATAAGGTGCTTAGGCGATGAAGTGTGAAGTTAGGTTGCACACATTTCATGACTCAGTAAATTTTTAGGTCGTTTAACTACCTTGGTTACACAGGAATGAAGGCGTGGCCTTGAATGTCGATATATAAGGATCTGAAAAAAGATAACCTTGGCGTGTATCAGAAAATATTGTAGCGTGTAGTACCATTGATGCAACGATCGCGAGAAAGGAACATTTGTTGCTTGGTAACAGCCAGATACCGCTAGGCAACAGTTGGGGGCGGTGGTTTCTGTTGGGTTCGCCCCGAGGTTATATGGCGAGGACTCCAGGACGTCTGAGAGTTGTCAGTTGAGTGGCTCGCTCCCTAGTCCGGCTCGGCGAGCTTGACTCGGGAGCCCGGCTCTGATTAATTTCACCAGAAACACATGAGCTGACTCCCAACTTTGCGGCCCACACACGGGCGAGTTTGGCCAGACTCATAGATGTATTGGACCCCTTAGACCGCGCGGCCACAGTGATCGGCACTTTCATATATATGGAGACAATGAAAGGGAAAGGGAAGAAAAGAAGAAGAGGAAGAGGGAAAGACATGTAGGTCATAGAAGGGAACAAAGAACAACAAGGGAGCGATATGGTTGTAGTAGAAGAATGTAGATAGAACAAGAAAGGAAGTAGGAAGAAATAGAGTAGAAGAAAAGAAAGGTATGTCGGGACAAGGAAGAAGATAGAGAGCAAAGGAGAAAGGAAGGAAAAAACGAGGAGAGAAAAGCTTAGTTAATTTCTGATGCGTCATACTCCACAGTTCAAGCCGTCACCGTGGCAAGTTATGTGTGGACTGCAAGTTCACCCCCGGACTTCTGCATTACGCAGTTCTGGTGATGGGTCACGGGTTTTTACCAAGGCCGTGAATCTCGCGTCGGAGAACAAGACCGTGCGTTATGACGCAACGGTCGTCTTGTCTCTGGAACGTTTGTGCTGAAGTTTATACTTTAACCGGTACTTAAGGCATTTCTTTCAACATGTGTGGACGTAAATAAACACTACAACATGTGAAACCGAGTTTTGTGAATCATTGGATCTCAGGTCCGTTACTTGAGACATGAGCGAAGTTCATAGCATAAGGACTCACGTAGGTGACTATGAAGAGTACTGTCTGTGTATATATATATACGTGACTCCGTGTAGCCTGGTAGTAGTTTAACGATGTTTTGGAAGAAAGTACTGTATCCTTACTCAGGGTTGAAAAGCAAGCGAAACAAGAAGTAAACAGAGTCATTTATTTTGGGATATAGCGTCGCGTAATCCATTGAAAGTCAACCTACGTTTCGGAGGAACATGTCGCCTCCATCTTCAGAATTGAATAAGCCAAGCAAGAAACCAGCATGAAGCAGGTACCAAGAAGATTTCCGCTTAGTTGAAGATAACTCGTATAGCATTCGAGGTTCTCACAGCAGTGGTATTGTGGCATAACGCCATGTAGTCCGTCTAATATCAACAGACGTTTCGGAGGAACATATCGCCTTCTTCAGTGCCGAAGAATTCACTGAGCAAGAAAGCAGTATGTGGCGGTTAGCAAGAAAAGCCCTCCTTGCTGAGCCTCTGTCTCCATCTCTGAAGATTGAAGCGATATGTTCCTCCGATACGTAGTCTGACTTTCAGACGACTGTAGTGCCATGTATCCGAGAAGACAGAACTCGACCTAGCCTCAAATCGCACAAGAGACAAGCAGCAAAAAGAGCTCCTGCCTGTATCTGAACTGGGTTCTCCCCGTACACAAAGATACTCCTATCAGACCCTCCCTATCGTTAGAGAGGACGCCCCATTCATGAGTAATACTGTTAAGTGTATAAACATGCTGAAATATCTGGTTATGAGCTCCCACTAAGACTGACTGTCAGTTACTGTTTGACTTGGACTCGCTCGTGTCACTGTACTTGATTACCTTATTTGTCAATCCTGAAGATAGAGGCAGTACAATACTCCGAAACGTTAGAAGGTTTGTACTAGCCCAATGTTTCTTAACCGCCGGACCATCGTCTTATAAAAAAAGAATTTACCGGGCCGCGGTTTCATAAAGGTTGAGAACCACTGGACTAGATCACTCATCTTTACATTCCAGTAGCGATTTGCATAAATAATGTAGTTTTGGAGCTTCTGGGATGTGGCGCCATGTATATCTTATGTGAATGGGCGTTTCGGAGGAACGTATCGTCTCAATCTTCAAGGTAGAAAAATCCGCGAGTGAGAAACCAGTTTGAGCAGATGGCTGCAGAATGAGTCACCAGTCGATAAACACTGGTGGCTGTGAGACGTCGAGGCTCACACCTCTGCGTACTAACAGCGTCGTTAAGTAACTCACAAAAGAAAGTAGACAGGGTTATGGTCATGTCAATTTTCATGATATTTGTCATCTGACGAAAAAATGGCGCACTTTTTGGGTTTGGGATTTTCACTGCGTTTCACTATTAACTTCTGGGACGTGATGCCATGTAGCCTGAAGTTTACCAACGTTTCAGAGGCACATACTGGCTACAGTTTCTGCATCGATGAGCAAACGAATGGAGTAACAAAACAAAAGAAATCCAATGGCCTGTAGTCCGCAAGCGAACTAAACCGACCGAGCGACCGCCGTTTGTCGGCGAAGTTTGTGTCAAGTTTTACGGATAGAGGGTGTCACGTGGCCAGCGCAACGGATCCCCACAGCCGTTAATATCGGTTTTCTAGACCGGAGCCGCTATTTCCTTGAAATAGCTCCTCAGTTATCTTCACGAGGCTGAGTGGACCCCATTCCAGACCCACTACTTCTCAGAAAATCTCGTAGCGCCGGGAATCGAACCCGAGACCTTTGGATTTGTAGCCAGGAACTCTGACCACTAGACCACAGAGGTGGTCACCGAATGGAGTAACAAAGCGGATAAAACATCTCTGCTTGCTCAACTTATTTTTCTACCATGAAGATGGCGGCAGTAAGTTCCTTGAGAACGTCGATATACTGTCAGACAACACGTCATCGTATACCAGAAGCTAGTTCTTTTGGTGTTACTGTATTTAAAGCGGCCCTTTCTGAGAGCGCCTGCGCAGTGAAGGTATTGCAGCAGCGAGGAATGTGTCCGCCTCGCATGTACGAGTCATGCACCGTGCTACTGTAACTGCGCAGTGTATGTGTCACGATGGAGTGGTGTGATGCGGCAGTACATGTCACTGGCAGCGAAGTGTATGTAATTACTTCATCTTCATATTGTCATGTTCGAAAAAAGAAATGAATTACTATGTGCGGAATGGAGTGAGAGACCTGGTGCTATGACGTGACGTTTCATCACGGGAATGTCCCAATTCTGGGCGTGGATATTATTTTTTATCAGTATTGTATATTTTCCAAACACGAAATGCGGGAGATCTTAAAAAAAATGTAGTAATATCGGACATTAGTCTCAAGAGAACACGCCGTGGAGGCCCATAGGGTTGTGAAACGTCGGGTCTCCCTCACAGATGGCGGTAAGGTTGTCTGATATACGCACCGGCCGCCTTTACCCCTAGGAAGATTCCTGGATTAGCGATGGTTTACTTAAATATATCTTATGTTTATGTATTAATTATTTGATAATTGTCTGATGATTACGAAATGTTGATATACGTAATTGAAAACTTGTAAGCAAGGCGCCAGTAAATCCAATCATCTGAACTAGAACCCGTTACTTTCGTCACGCGTACCACGTGACAATACGGCACACAGACAAAAAGAAATATTAACTCTCGGCTGGTTTGATTGTACAGTCTTCGTGGCTACAGTTCACCCTCCTGTGGTTAAACTTTCTGCCATTTGTAAAACCAAACTAATGTGGTTGGTTGTATTTGGAGGTGGGGGTTGGGGAGTTAGAGCTGAAGGGAGCAACACCCTCCCCCCCCCCACTGAAACTGCCACTTCAGTAACTTCACGCAACCCTCTCGATAAAAAGACAAAAGAAGGGTGGGTAAGGCAAAAAGATAAAGTTGTCCTTGTGCTTAACTAATTAAGCCCCATGAAGGCGTATGGGGGAGTGGATGTACAGATCTACATTTTCTTGACCTCGACACTAGCTGGAGTTGAGTGGTCAGATTCAAACAGACAGCAACATGATCTCATAATCCTCAAAATTTAAGGGATACACAGACAACAATGTGATTTTAATAAGGAATGTAGGCTAAAAATGAAAAGAGGTTTATGAGATCACCCTGCTGTCTGTGTAACCATCAGTGTCTGTCCATATGTCTGTGTATCCCTCCTCTAATTTTTGTTAGGAGTCTTATAAGATATATATGTGCCCCATCTAAGCTTTTCGTTTCCTTTCAGGTCCGCGTCGTATCAAACAGGCTTATGAGATCACTTTGCCAAATAGGGACTGACGTTAAGGTTAGCGTATTTAATGCCGGAATGCTGCCTACAGGTCACCTTAAATTTGGGAGGTCCTGCAGCGGGCCATCGCAGTCAAGTTTTCGTTGGTTTTCCTCGATTCTAAAGCAAATGCTGAGCCAATACCCAAATTCCACGTTCACATGAAGCCCTCCCAATGGTAACATAAAAATTTCGCCCTAATGTAGCCCTCCCAGTGCTACATCAAAATTTCACTATAATGCAGCCCATCCAACGTCATATAAAACAATTATTTCCGATTATGTGCATTACCTCTACTAGAAGGACGAGCGGGCACTGCCTGGGAACCTTCAAAACCGGAGATATTGTTTCTTGTCCCCCAAAAATAGTCTCTCAAAACCTCACCACCTCTTCTCTTCTTCTCTCCTCTCTTCTGTTCTCTTCTCTTTTCTTCTACTCTCTTCTGCTCTGTTCTCTTCTCCTCTCCTCTCTTCTCTCTTCTGTTCTCTTCTGTTCTGTTTTCTTCTCCTCTCGTGTCCTCTCTCCTCTTCTGTTCTGTTCTTTTCTCCTATCTTCTCCTCTCTTCTCATCTCTTCTGTTCTGTTCTGTTCTCCTCTCGTCTCCTCTCCTCTGTTCTGTTCTCTTCTCCTATCTTTTCCTCTGTTCTCTTCTCCTTTCCTCTCCTCTATTCTCTTCTCTTCTTATCTCTTCTGTTCTGTTCTCTTCTCCTCTCTTCTCATCTCACCTCTTCTCTTCTCTTCCGTTCTCTTCTCTTCTCAAGTTTATGGAGTCAGATTTTGTATGGTTTCCTCATGTGTGCCACAGCACCAGAGAATGAGAACGAACTTGAGGTGAGAGACAAGAGAAATGTCAAGTAACTTGATATGGACGTAAGGACCGCAGGTAACAAGCAGAATAATTTACTAAGCTGTAAAACATTCACATTCTACAGCTTTGTTATTTTACAGTGCTCTTGGACATAAGTCTTCATTACTTTTTGTTGTGCCTGTTGTAATTAATTAGATAATTTAGGGTTCATTACAACTTAATTACGGTGAGATGGTATATGTAGTGTCGTCCAACCGCTGACATTACCTGCCTCGTGTTATATTCCTGCAGAGTTTCAGCTCACTAAACGGGGATTGTATGGCGTTCGCCTCGCTGGTCGCTACTGTTTAACAGTTCTGTACATACTAGCCTCATCTCTGTGTAACTAGGAGAGCGTAAAGGCCGTTGTGTGGCAGTCATCACGTGATGCAGTGGGTGTAATCCAGCTGTATTTTCTTTTATTGCTAGTGGGGTGGGACTAAGTCCCTTGTACTGCGGCCACTTCTGGCCTATTGTACCAGCCCCAGATGATAGGTGAGGATGATTGTGGAGCAAATGGTGGAATGAAGATTGGCAGGGGAAACCGAAGTACTCGGCGAAAACCTACCCCAGCGCCACTTTGTTCACCATAAATCCCACTTGACCAGACCCAGGCTCGAACCCTGGCCGTCGCGGTGGGAAGCCAGCGACTAACCGCTTGAGACTATGACGAGGCCCCAACTGAATTTAATCCTGCGCATTTGAGAGCCTTGAATTTTCTTCATAAGAACTTACTCTGTTCTAATCCTGGCTGAATGTCTCCATTTATTTTCTCCTGCGAGATCAGAGGTTCTGACTCCAAAATACGTGTGTCTACCAAAGAGACAATCACATGGAGGGCGGTACAAATGCGACAGAAACCATGGTCATTTTTATTATTGACTTTCAGAATTGGAGTTACTTTTTTTATTATATTGTGACGAATATGACCATTTGCCAGGCAACGGCTCGGTAAACACCGCCTGAAAGCCGCAACAACGAACACAAATTGAAGTCCATTTGCTAGGTAACGGCTCGTTAGCACGGGTTCCCGCTGCAACGAATTCGGTACTCCCGAAGTTATAAAAAGAGAGCTCATTCGTGAATTCAATTCAGTTCGTATCTCCGTGTGGAGGCGCGGTCGAATACCTCCACCGTAACCCTGCGAGTCGTAGTAGGCGACGGAAGAGTTAAGTATCAAATCTGAGACAGGAAAACATGGTCGCCATTCCCAAGGGACTCGGACCCGAGAATGACTGCGCTGGCGAGCACCAGCAGCAAGTGTAAACGTGTGACCCGTCCTCTAGTCAGAGAGAGCGCCCCACATCAACAAACCCGTAACTGTTTGGCAGTAATAAAAATCTGGTATTAAGCCCCAGATTGGGCTCGACACCAAGACTTACTGACTGACCGACCGTCAGTCGCAATGTGACTTAGACTTTGATTCAATTCATTAATTCGCAAGAGAATTCAGAAGGTAGTTCAGTAGTTGAGTATTCAGCTGTGAAGTGTTCGCCAGATAGGATCGTAACGGAGCAGACATTGAAGACTTTATTTTGTGTGCTATAGTTACAGTAATTATTAGAGAATTATATTTATTATATGTAGTTAATACTTGTGAATATTCAGTAAATATATTCACCAATCCAAACCCCATCTACAGTCACTAATACACGTGACATTATTCAATAGGTAAATGGAAAATTATCCATGTACTTAAATTAATTAAGCACCACGCCATGAAGGCGTATGGGAGTGTGGATGTGTAGATCCACTCATTCTTAACCTCGACGATAGTTGGAGGTGAGTGCTCATCATACTCCCTGGCGCTTTACCTCTGGGAAAATAACCCACTGTTTCTCATTGTGAAGGAGCTTGGGTGAGCCCCTGAGTCGGTTTAGACGTCCCTGCCAGGACTCGAACTCCGACTTCTCGAGCCCGTAGCCCATCGGACTGAGCTATGCCACATCTCCTTATTGGTGTTGTATCATTTGTGGAGCTAAAAGTGAAAGTAAAAGTAAGTAAGTAAAGGTATCCCTGTAACAGGCCGTGGAGGCCCATAGGGTTGTGAGACGTCGAGGCTCCCACATTTTCTATAGACAATCGGCTCACAGATGGCGGTGAGGTTGTCAGCTTTACGCGCCGGCCGCCCTTTACCCCCAGGAAGATTCCTGGTACTCATTTCTGTTAGAGGCTAAGTGGACCCCAGGGCCATAGTGCGGCTGGAAGTATTAGGTCAATTCAAAATAATCCACCTCATCGGGACTCGAACCCGCGACCTTCCGGCTTGTAACATAGTGCCTCAACCAACTCATAAAGCTATTCTTACAGTATTTAAACATACGTTTAATGGGAGCCGGGACAGGTTATTCAGTATAGCGACGGGCTGGACGACGGGGTTCGATTCCATGTAGGGGCAATAGTTCTTTTTATCTACTCTACAACGTCCAGACCGGCTCTGGAGCACACTCAGGCTCACATTCAATTCACACCGAAGGCTTCTCCGGGAGAAGAGTGGCCGGGGCGTGAAGCTGACCACTCACCACCAACTAATGTCGAGGTCAAGGATGGTGGATCTATACTTCACGCCCCCACATGTCTTCAAGGCGTAGTAGTTAATTAGTCAAGCACATGGACAACTTTACCTTTTACCATAAAATTACTATTTAAATAATTTGATGTACGTGTTCGTAATTTCCAGTGAATGCGTTTTGTCCGTACCGCTTGTAGAAGAAGAAACAGACGAACAGTAAAACGCAACTCACCGAGTTTAATACGCGCTTACGGAGTGGAAAACTGTTCTTGAACTGGAAACATAAACTGCAAGTCCTGCATATTTGATATGCCAGGGGAAGTAAGCGAAGCTCAGCGGGTAACCTTTGAGACTGAATTAGGAGTCCTTTGCTTTTTGACGAATACCGTAACGTAACTCCACCCACTGGCGACGCACTTATTGACTTATTTATTAAAGCGTGTTTTAATTCAAAGTGACTTCAATTACTTTTAAAGCAGAGGTTTTAAGAATGGTTTAATCTTTTAAAGATTTTATTTTTGACCTCTTTTGACTTCTCGAATTTGCTGGTAACCGTGCGACATTTCGTATTTATTGTCGTCAAGAGTTCCTGGCTACAGATCCAGAGGTCCCGGGTTCGATTCCTGACGCTACCAGATTTTTTTTTTTTTTAGAAGTAGTGGGTCTGGAACGGGGTGCACTCAGCCTCGTGAGGATAATTGAGGAGCTCTTTCAAAGAAATAGCGGTTCCAGTCTAGGAAACCGTGATTAACGGCCGTGGGGATCCGCTGTCGCTCGGTCGGTATAGTTCGCTTACGGGATAAAGCCACGGAGTTTGTTTTGTTAGTAACAATGGCTCACATCGTCGAATGGCTGGATGTTCAGTGAATAATGAAATATAAGTGATGTTGAAGGAAGCGATTCGTGATCTACTTTGACGAGAGAGTGAGGAAATTCATGTAGTACCTTAGTCAACGTATTCATTGTCCCGGCCGAGATCCGACCCCGGCATCTTATGAATATACATGACAAGCGTTACTGCTTTACCGAACTTTCAGGACGATCCTACATCGTGGCTTAGCCTTAGCTTAGCTCAACCTTATTTAAAGTTTTTTTTCTGGGGGGGGGGATAGGGTTGAGACTTGAGTGAAATTAGTACGTCGGCCACTTCTGGCCTATTGTACCGGCCCCGAATGATAGGTGAGGGTGATTGTGGAGCAATTGGTGGAATGAAAATTGGCAGGGGAAACCGAAGTACTCGGAGAAAACCTGTCCCAGTGACACTTTGTCCGAATCCGGGCCGTCGCTGTGGGAAGCCGACGACTAATCGCCTGAGCCATGGCACGGCCTTATTTAAAGCTAATGTGTGTGCAGTATTCTCGAACTCGTTTTTGTTCGATTGTTAGATTTCGAAGGGATGCGAACTGCATCAGTGGAGTTACGTGTATTTGTCACGAACAGTGCCACATTGGTGCATGAGTCACGACGTGGCTGGGCCGTCGTGACGGTGAATTAAACAGCATCATGACATCACGTTTAATTTCTGTAATTTGACGTCAGGTTTGCGTTCTTTCCTTAGTAAGTTAATTTTTTTTTAGTGTCCTTTATTTTGTAGGCAAGGATTATAAGTCAATGGTAAGGACATTACAATACGGTTCCTATAGACGGGAAGCAGGACAACATCGTAGCATAGGGATCTTTAATAAATTCTTCGAAAGTTAGGTCCAGAGGTCCCGGGTTCATTTCCCGGCGCTACCACATTTTCCTGAGAAGTAGTGGGTCTGGAACGGGGTCCACTCAGCCTCGTGATGATAACTGAGGAGCTATTTCATGAAAATAGCGGCTCCGGTCTAGAAAACTGAGAGTACCGGCCGTGGGGATCCGTTGCGCTGCCCACGCGACACACTCTATCCGCAAAAGTTGGCACTAACTTCGCCGGCAAGCGGCGGTCGCTCGGTCGGTATAGTTCGCTTGCGGACTACAGGTGACGAAGTTTGTATGTGACAGAAGTTAGAATATATGGGAATGAGATTAACAAATTAGAGTTATATTCATAAAGGAGTGCGGCGCAATTAAACATTAGAGCAATGTTTGATGCTGTTTTTTAAAACCTTTATCTTCCCATCTACTGTGCAGATACAGAAATGATCAAATATAAACAAATAAATTTATCCGTTGGTTTGTATGGATGTTGACCTGCTGTTGGTAACAGGGAGTGTTAAGGGGGGGGAAGAAGAGGAATGATTATACGATTTTGGGGTAATATCCAGATGGAAAGGCCACTAGGAAGGCCTAGATGTAGGTGTGTGTATAATATTAAAATGAATCTTAGGGAAATAGGATGGGATGGTATGGACTGGATTCATCTGGTTCAGGATAGGGACTAATAACGAGTAATGATCCCTCCGGTTCCATAAAATATTTGGAATTTGAGGGCCCATGAGGTACCAGTAAATAATAGAAAAGCGGCAGAGTGTTTTTGTGTGAGGTTATGTTTGTATCTCTCTACTAATGTTACAGCAAGTTATTTGTTTCCGTTTTCAGGTGAGTTTTCTGATTGATGACTTTGTGTCTGTGATGAGGATTCCATGTGGGTGACGCCTGTGGTAAGCCTGAATATTTGTACCGTAATTAATTTGATATCGTGACATCAATTGCGTTAATCTTCCTTTGTTCGGATTAGATAAGAGCGTTCAGCTAGGCCTGGAGACGTGATGTCTCTCACATGCGAGTATTTTAGTTCAAAATATTGTCCATGGAATCCGCCGCGCTATTAATTACAACAAAAAACTCCGTGGCTTTAGTCCGCAAGCGAATTATACCGACCGAGAGATCGCCGCTTGTCGGCCAAATTAGTGCCAACTTTTGCGGATAGAGGGTGTCGCGTGGTCAGCGTAACGAACCACGGCCTTTAATTTCGGGTTTATAGACCGGAGCCGCTACTTTTCCATTCAAGTAGCTCCTCAGTTATCCTTACGAGGCTGAGTGGACCCCGTTCCAGAATAACTAACAGAGTATTTGTCAGGGGAAAGCGAGGATTGGGCGTAGAAGATCTTTTATGTTGGCTCTTTCTCTGTGAGGTTTAAAGTTACATTGTTATTCGCGACTGCCGACATATTATTTAATACAGATAGAAACTTATAAATTAAAACAGGAAAGATCACCTCATAAACCTTTTATTTTTAAAAATATGGGAATTAGGCGCCGGTCACGGTAGCAGGGCGGTCTGAGTTCATAAACTGTCTTCGTTCGCTCTGAAGCCTGGGTTCTGGGTTCGGATCCCACACAAGGCATTGATGTTTGGTATGTGTTTGTGTTTATTGTGTGTTTATGTTGTCCTGTGTTTAGGCAGAGCCCTTGCGACGTGCTGGTCACTCGTCCAAGGAATCCTACCGCCTGTAAAATAATGCAAAGGAAAATTACCTCGACACCATAAACGTATAAGAGGAAAGGTTTAAGTAAGTAAGGAAAAAGGTAAATTTGTCCCTGTGCTCAACGAATTAAGCACTACGCCATGAAGGCGTATGGGGGAGTGGGTGTATAGATCCACATTTTTGTTGGCCTCGGCACTAGCTGGAGGTGAGTGGTAAGCTTCAACCCCGGCCGCTTTACCCCCAGGGAAAGAGCCCCCGGTATCCATTGGATGGGAGATTAGGTGGGCCCGAAAGCCGGTTTGGCCGATTTGGAGGACAAAAATTTCTTGACCCTACCTGGACTCGAACTCCGACCCCTCAGTCATCCAGCCCGTAGCCAATTGCAATACCGATTGAGCTATCCCGGCTCCTGCAGTAAGTAAGGAAACTGGGGTAAAACTTGATCTTGAAAAAACAGATGAGAGAAAGTGGATTGGTTTGATCTGGCACAGAATAGGGACCAGTAAGAGATTGGTATGAGGAAGGTAATGAACCTTCGGGTTCACTAAATGCGGGGACTTTGTTTAGTAGCGACTGTTATGTTTCCAAATAAGGACTTGTCGCCATTGAATTCGTTCCAGTTTAAGCGCAAATGTCGTATTTGGAAGCGTCTGTTTATCTGAAGTAACGGTTAAACTGTCGTATTTGGAAGCGTCTGTTTATCTGAAGTAACGGTTAAACTGTCGTATTTGGAAGCGTCTGTTTATCTGAAGTAACGGTTAAACTGTCGTATTTGGAAGCGTCTGTTTATGTTAAGTAACGGTTGAACTCCAACGACAGCACAAAGCTGTCAGGAATGAAGTACCAGACAGTATGGGTTTGTTCGTGGTATCTCGTTTATAGTATTTATCAGTTATATGTTTCTGTAGCATATATATCCGTTAGATAAAGACGCAAGGGCATTTTTGACGTATTACCTGCTGTTGCGCAAGTGTTCACTGCTCCAAGTTTGGCAAGGGAATCCTAACTGACGTATGACTTGAGCACTCATGTTAAGTGTTCGCAGCAACGGCCCTCATAACAAGAATATTTTGTCATATTCTTCGAAACTAAACGCAGAAAGCTCTAAAATTATCTCAAGCTAAACGTTCCTACCTCATGGCTGAAGGTACGTGGGTTCAAACCCGGCGGAGGTCGTGGAATTTTTATGGGCGGAAAAATTCAAGGAACAAGTCCTCCGGGAGGGACTTTAAGCCGTGGGTCTCGTGTCGTACGTAAAAGATCATCGTGTCTCTAGGAGACCTCTGAACGAAATTAGGCAACAGTTTCCCTCCCAAGTAGTTTCCAACGCCTCTGGTAGATGGGGGAAATATCAGGTACCGACGGCCGACCTCGTTGGCTGAACGGGGCTGATAGCACGCACCAGTACCGGTAGGGTATGGGGACAGTAGAAATTAAAGGGGGTCGCACAATGGACCAATAACTGGTCTAAGTGCATGGGGAAACCCACCTCCTCTCATAATAATAATAAATCTCAGGCTACGTGAGAGATACGATTCCTATGAAGATTATCTGATATATTATGTATCAGCATAATGAAGGAACCTTCTGTCGTCTTCTTCAGGGTAAAATTCTCTTTTCCCCTGAAGACTGAGGCAGTAGGTTTCTCAGAAACATTTATAGAGATATCTAGCAGACTACTGGGCGTCACTTCCCAGGAGACAGCGCTCTTTATACCTCAAACAAGTCAAGCAAGTAACAGTTCTCTAAATAATAGTTTGAGAACATTGAAAATACCTTAAATGTGTCATTTACGAGATATAATGAATTATGAGGGAAAGGTAGTACGAGGGGGTACCCAAAAGAAACCGAACTTATTTTTTTTTTAAACTTATTTATTCAAATTTTAAGCACAAACCTTCAATCCCCTTCAAAGTACTCTCCACTTACACTAATACACTTGTCTAGTCTTTTATTCCATTTTTCAAAACATTGTCTAAATTCATCTTTTGAGATGCTTGACAGCGCCTCCGTCGTTTTT